>NW_003852471.1:1124393-1137503 GCF_000181295.1 Otolemur garnettii | reverse complement strand
TGGGAGAGAGTGGTAAGAGGTGATCAATGGCAGCCTTCTTCTGCAGGGGAATGATGTGAGAGAGAGTGGTAGGAGGTGACAAAAGAGGCAATGGGTGGCTCGGACTTCACTGGGCTGTGAATACCACTGTGAGGATTTTATGCTAAGTAAAGTAAAGAGCCATTATAGGGTCTTGACTAGAGAACTGATAGGCTTTGACTTACAGGAGAGACAGTTCACTCTGGCTACTCTATTAAAGAATAGACAGTCTAGCGGCAAGGGTAGAAGCAAAACGACCAATTAGAAAGTCATTATATAGGGTGGTGCTTTTGGCTCAATGAGTAAGGCACTGGCCCCATATACCAAGGATGGCAGGTTCAGATCCAGCCCCAGCAAAACTGAAACAACAACAACAGAAAAAAAAGCTGGGTGTTGTGGTGGGCTCCTGTAGTCTCAGCTACTTGGGAGGCTGAGGCAAGAGAATCACGTAAGCCCAAGAGTTGGAGGTTGCTGTGAGCTGTGACTCCATGCACTCTACTGAGGGTGATTAAAAAGAAAAGAAAGAAAGAGAAAAAGAAAAGAAAGTCATTATAATCATCCACATTTGAAAAGAGTGAAGAGTGGTCAGATTCTAGTTGTACCTGAACAGGGAGGCAACAAGATTTGGTCAGGGATTGAGTAATGAGAGCAGTCTAGTGATGCTGAGATTTTTGGTCCGAGGACCTAGATGGATATAGTGGCCATTTACTGATGTGAGAAGAACATTTGAAGGAAAAGAGTTCCATTTGGACAGGGAACCTTGTGCAGCCCGTGGAGCAACCCAAAGGTCAATGCCCAGTAGTGCACGTTTACAGGACAGATCTGGGGAGAGGTCTGTGCTGGAGGTTTGGGATACATTTGGTGATTGTTGGCCTATTGGAGAGGATTTAAACAACACAACTGGGTCAGATCACAGAGTGAGTGACAGAGAAGGCACCAGGACCACCTCCTGAGCCCTAAGACACGCTGATGTTAATGAGCTGTGCAAGTAGGGAAGCCAGGACTTCAGACTGAGATAGACCAGAGAGGCAGGAGAAAATCCAGAAGGTGCCGTGAGACAGAGACCGAGTGATGGAAGTGCTTTGGAAGGAAAGTGATCGGCTTTGGAAATGCTTCTGATAGGTTAAGTAAGGTGGCGCTGACCATCAGATGTAGCACCATGAAATTACTTTTCAGATTAGAGTTGAAGCTTCTTTTTCTTTGGCTTTTGCTTGTTGTGTTTTTTGGCACGCAGCCCTGCTTTTTGAGGCCAGGTCTGAGTCATCCTGGAAATAGATGCTTATAAATTCTGACCTGGTGCCTGGTTGTGTGTCTGTTTTCCCTGTCTTTTCAAATTCTAAGGCAGCCAATCTCTCTGACAGGGTTAGGTCAAACCCTCTCATGTCTGGTGGGTGGGAGCCAAGAAGAGGCCACGAATTGAAATTCCTTCTCCCAGCTCATTTCCACTACAGTTTACTTATCATGTAGGCTGTCAAAGGATATAAAGAACCCAGATTATTGTAAAGTAACAAAGTAGGTGGCCCTTTGATTATTAAAAAAAAAAAATGAATAACTGAAACAGATGGGGAAAAAAGTGTCATGAACTTGAAATTTAAATCATAAATTTACACACCGCCTCTATGGCATAAGTATTTGAACTCCCAGTATAATCTCCTAATTCATAAATCAGGTATTCCAACACTTCCTCATTCCCATAACAATAAAAATGTGTAAATTATGACTGAAAACACTTTAATGATGTGCAGCAATTTAGCCGTTCTTTAAAAATAAAATGTCCTCAGGAGAATGAAGTGTTGTTTTCATCACAATACAAACAACAGATAACTGAAATCTAATAGTTTATAAGCTGAGTGAGAGAAAGCTTTTGTGTATTTTATCTAGAAAGCAAATTAGAGAGATGTCGTTCATGAGTTATTATATTTGTATTTTTACATTATTTTTTCTAATTAAGGGTTGATGTTGCATAAAGTTTTAATAGGGAAAAATGAATGTATCTTTCAATAAGTGTCTCTAAACTTTGTAAATCCATTCTATTTTGAAAGTCCAATATCCGAATATAAACTTCTTTTTTATTTTTTTGAGACAAAGTCTTACTCTGTCACTCCGGGTAGAGTGCCCATGGCATTGATGCGCACAGCAACCTCAAACACCTGTGTTTGAGCAATCCTCTTACTTTGGCCTCTTGAGTAGCTAGGACTACAGGCATGTGATGCTATGCTGGGCTAGTTTTTCTATTTTTAGTAGAGATAGGGTCTCACTCTTGCTGAGGCTAGTCTTAAACTCTTGAGCTCAGGCAATCTACCCGCCTTGGGCTACCAGAGTGCTAGGATTATAGGCTTGAGCCACCATGACTGGCCTATAAACTTTTTAATTTACTTGTTGCTACATTATGAATCACTTAAAAACTTAAAGGCATCAAAGTACAACAGTTTTATTATCTGTGCAATTCTGTGAGTTAGCTGGGTTCAGTAGAGCGTGTGCATGCCTGTAGCTAAGTGGTTCTTCTGTTCCACACAATGTCAGCTAGGACTGCGGTCCTCAGGATACCGACCATGAGGCAGAACAAGTCTCCTCACTCAGGTGACTCACGGTTGATGCTGGCTCTTACCAAGGGCCAGAATGTGTTGGTTCCTTTTTAAGGCCTCTCCCTGTAGCAAGGCAGCTGGGTTGTAAAAGGTTGAAACTGGTGACTGTCAGTGTAGCTTAAGAATGTCATTTCTGATGCATCGTGTTGGTGAAAAGCAGGCACCAGTTTAGCACAGATCCAAAGGAACTGCATACGCTTTTAAGAAGGAAAAAAATAATTGAAGCCCATCTTTGGAGATGAGCTACCAGAGCTTCTCTTCTGATGCCTTCACAGTTCACGATCCTACCATAAGCAAAGTACCCTCGCCCCTCCATAAATCCCCCAAGGACTTGTTCCATATCATAGAACTCAAAGTCCAGGAGGAGGCTCCTCGGGGGCAGTTTCTTGGGCACCAGAGACCTGCAAAGCAGAAGATAAATTTTCTTTCACCCATACTTCTAACTCACAATGCTACTATTGGATACTATAACTGTAATAGTTTGGAAACGGAGAAAGTGGAAGGGTGGTAGAAGTCATCAGTGCACGGCAATTCTCAAATCCAGCTGGACACATGTTGCCCTTTTCTCTAAGGTGAGGAATATTTCATGCTTTTACTTCAAATTAACAAGAGGGCATAACTGTTTAGGTTACATTGTTTTCGAGTCTAAGGTAAAGTTCAAATTGTAGTTGAGCCCTTCACCCAGGGAGCACGCTAAACACCCTCACGTGGTGCACATCAGACGAGAACCCTCCAGGTGCCCTCCCTCCTCCCTCCTCCTCTCTCCCTCCTCTCCTCTCCCCCTTGTTAGACTATACTTGTGTTTTATCTTTTGAATGGGTGTGTAGTTTTTTATATATTGGTTTAATATTAGTACTGAGTACTTCGGATACTTTTTCCCCTTTACTGAGATACTTCACTAAGAAGGTGTTTCAACTCCAGGTGAGGAATAGTTCTTGATTAGGGAAGTTCTTCTCTTTGGGAGTGAATTTTATGGCTATTGAATGCCTCCCTGGTGCTCGAATTCTTTATTCTGCACTTTGAATCATCTTTTCTTTTCCGTAGAAATGGGCCGCATTTAGAGTTGTGTAAACTTTCTCAGCCTGCTTCCTACCCATAGAAGTTTGGGGGTTCACAGGCCTCCTTTAATTTTAAACTCTCTTTGTACCATTTGGTCCAACCTTGTATAATTCTTTTTAAAATGTTGTGGGATTTCTATGTATCAAATTACATTCTCTCCATTAGACAAAAACAATACCTACAATCCATCTCTACCTTGGGCCATGAGATATTTTAAATATGCTTAGAAGCTTGTGTGTGTGTGTGTGTGTGTGTGTGTGTGTGGTGGAGAGGATATAAAAAACATGCACTTGTGATTTGTGAAGGCCCAGTTTTTTAACTGAGGGGGTGTATGAGACTTGATGTTAAGATTCTTAGAAGTTCCTTTGTCTAGCTGAGAGAGTCTGCAAAGTATTCCATTGTGTTTTTCTGAGGTTGCATCAAAGAGTCTTAAAACCACACCCCTGAACTGATCTTGACTGTGAGGCTATGTTTTAGTGGTAGCGCCCCAGCATTGTATCCAGGTTTTAATTTACTTTGAGTATATTTTGTGAACTGAGAGTTTGAGAATGACAAAGAGTTTTACGAAAAAGAGTTTTGTGTTTCAAACCAGTAATCCTGGGGTTGGAAATATTTCCTCTATATTCTACTTCAAGATGGAAAAGCTCTTTTTTTAAGTTTATCTTTTTTTTTTAATTTTTCTTAGTTAAAAGAAAACATCTGATTCTTTAAAAAAATACTGCACGGAGATGTTCTTAGCTACAACTACCATCCCATCTTTTACACTACTGTGGGCAAAAATGTTGCTAAACTTTTTGCCACTACATAGCGTGGGTAATCTTTTCTTCAGACTACGATAGCCATGTGCCCCCCTCCCCCCCGTTCTTTAAGTCTCCATTTATCATCTCTTTGAGGGCCTCTTGCCTTACGATAGCTACTAGTCTTAAAGTCAATGGCACACATGTTAGGGTTTTGTTATGGCAACACCCTACTTCTAGGTATCAATTTTAATTTCAATTGTAATGAAAAATCCCCACGCACCTTGTCACAGAAATATTCTGTTTAGTGCTTTTATCCCTCTCCTCTGACCTCCTCACTGGTCCCTCACTTCCAGTCCTTTGCTCTATTGTTTCTTTTTCTTATCATTCATTCAATAGAGAATGAGATGTACTATGAAGCTTACAGACTGTGATAGCCAGTAAATACTCACATATGAACTAAATGTGGCCCCTTCTCATGAGAAGCTGAACCTTATCAACAGGAATTTTCTTTAAGGATGGCTTGAATGCCTTTATTCATAATTCAAATAATAGAAAGGAAATCAGATCCTGTTTCAGGAGTTCACATTGCATTTACCTATATACCTTCTTAGTCCACTCCAATCAGTCTTCATTATTTTTCACAGTCTTGACACCTTTGATCATTACTGGTCAGTTATTTTTAGAGAATCACTTAATTATTAGAGATGTTAATCTTGGGCCCTTGGTTAAAGGGGTGTCTGCCAAATTTAATCACCATAAAATTACCATGACATCTTTTTGTAATTGAAAAATGTCTTGGAAAAATCTCTTTGAGACTATGTTAATATACTATTTCTCCTCAAATTTTCCCCACAGGTTAGATATCTTCATTTATCTTGCCCAGAACAATTATTACTATGATGTCTGTACCACCCACTAAGGGTGGTTTTGCACATCCCTTTCCCCCCTTATATTTACTAATCAAAATTATTCAGTAGGGAAGAGGTAGTCCTTTCAACCATTTCTTTACTTATTCACTCAAATATGTATCAATGTAATAGGGACGCGTAGATATTTGTTTTATGGATTACAGTCAAATACCATATACTTTGTTGCTCAAACTTCAAAAGTTACCTTCTTAAAGCAGTTTCATCTTGACTCACTCCAACTAGGTAATTTTTTTTCCACTGAAACTACAGATAATTTCATTTGTAGCTCTTTTGTGTTGCTCTCCACCTTATGATTTATCCTGTAAATACTGATATTATCCTTACTACCCTTCTATTGGCTCCACAGTTAGTGTATATCACAGAAAATCAGTAAATCAGTAAATATGTTTTGAATTTAATTGGCTAAAGCTTTTGGGGCCAGAACATAATTTAACAACACTCACAGAGCCTGACACTGTTGTCTTACTCAGTTTTACAGCTTTCTTTCTTTTTTGGGTGGGGGGGGGCACAGGTTTTTTTTTAATATTTGTAACATTTAATTTGTATCCCAAGCTTTCAGTGTTCTAGAATATTTATGTTTCAAAGAGAAAAAAATGCTTTCCTTAAAACACTTAAAATTGTGAATTTAAGGATAGGAGTACAATCAAGAGCATTAAAGTTCAAAATGAGGAAGAGCCAAAACAAAAACCAAATGTAGAAATAAACTAAGGGATGGGCTGGGTGGGTGGGTCAGAGGGTAGAACATGGGCCATTAAAAGAGTCACACATAGTCATTAACACAGTAACTAGGGAGCTAATTTCTGTGCAACTTGAACAATTTGAGTCTGAATTAAGAGGGGAATTTGGATTTCTCATTTTCTAATTAGGTTCTGCTGACTTATTTATTTGTCAACCATATCACATTAAGGGTGACAACTGTGCCCAGGTCATAATTAATTTGCATATGCATGCACAAGTGTGCAAGAAAAATGTTATATGTTGACATATATAATAGATGTACATATGATATAAATACATATGTATGTATACACACAAACATGTACATAGAGTTCTCTACTATGTAACATGTTGGTCCATAGCAGCTGTGTGGGACAGTGGTCCTATAAGATTATATCATAGTTTTACTGTACTTTTTCTATGTTTTGGTATGTTTAGGTACAGAAATACTTACCACTGTGTTACAATTGCCTATAGTGTTCAGTCCAATAACATGATGTACAGGTTTGTAGCCCAGGAAGTGTAGGATCTATAATAAGCCCAGTCGATAATATAGTTACACCATCTAGGTTTGCATAAATATACTCTGTGATTTTCTCACAAGAACGAAATCCCCTAAGGACACATTTTTCAGGACATATCCCCATTATTAAGTGATGCATAACTATATATGTGCGTAGAAGTTATTCTTCATGCTTTCATGCCATTAGTCTTACAGAAAAAGACAATTTTAATTATTCAATAGTATATATTAAGTATTTATTAAGAACACTGTCAGAGCTGTTGGTGTTGAGAAACTATGAAGCTAAAACACACAAGCACAAATAACTTCCATATAGTTCTCCAATTTTAGTCATTTGTGTACCATTTTTAAAATCAAGAAGTAGTTACTGGGGGATCTGGGATTTAAACTAAAGCAGTCTAATTTCAGAACCTCACCACTGATCCTCAACTGACTCTCCACGTGTATGAAAATGATGTGTCATTTTTTAATTACAAAAATTATTTTGCTTAACCCTGTTGGGCACATGCCACATTTTATGATCCCCTTGAAACAGCATGGAGAACTATAAAAATGACTGTACCACTAAATAAGTGTTTCATACTGTGAGAATGGATGTTATCATGAATTTGTTGTAGAAGGTAAGAGAAGAAAAAGAGAATGTCTCTCTGGGCAAAGTAGAAAAATTTTGTGGAGGAGGTGGGGTTAGAATGTTTGATTTCTGGCTCAGCGCCTGTGGCTCAAGTGGCTAAGACACCATCCACATACACCTAAGGTGGTGGGTTCCAATCCCCAGCCCGGGCCCGCCAAACAACAATGATGGCTGCAACCAAAAAAAAAATAGCCAGGCATTGTGGCTGGCGCCTGTGGTCCCAGCTACTTGGGAGGCTGAGGCAGGAGACTTGCTTGAGCCCAGAAGTTGGAGGTTGCTGTGAGCTGTGATGCCACTGCACTCTACCCAGGGGGACAGCTTGAGGCCCTGTCTCAAACAAAAAGAAAAGAATGTTCAAGTTATTTGTGTGTAATGGGCCTGAGAGAGGACATGCCTCACTGGGGAGAGGTGTGCAGGCTGTGTGTGAGAACAGTGAGTAGATAATGTTGCTTGATGGTACATCATGTAAATGGGAATAAAGGGAAAGAAGGCTGGAATAAGACTACAGTGGAAGCATTAAGGGCACGTGAACTTGGTAATGATTTACTGTGTTAAGAAAAGTAAATGAAGCATGTGGACTTATGCCCCCAAGCCTGCCAATGTACTCCCCAAAGTGCTCTGAGTTTGTCGACATGTTTTAGATTTATAGATTAAGGCTTGTATTTATTCAAATACACAAAAAAGTGTAACCTAGAATTTGGGTAAGCTACCACCAGGTGGTAGCAGATATGCTGATTTCAGGGTCCAGGTGACTGGATTTGAAGAATCAGAATTCCAAGTTACTCTTTCTCTTACCTGGATGTAGGTTTGTTTATACAGCATATAATTACATCAAGGCCCACATTTGTGTAAAATAATTTACTTCAAACAAGGTAGCAACATCCCTTATTGCAAAAAAAATACAATGTATTTCTTTACCACATATTTTATTACTAGTCATAGAATGAAAAGGGTTATATTCTAATCTAACAGGTAGGCTGGACTCTAGTATTCCAAATAGAATTTCAAATAATTTGGGAAACATAACGTGTTTATTCAGAAATCTGGCAGGTGAAGAGTAAAGCTGAAAGCTGACTTAACAATTGAGAGAGATGGGGAGAGGTTCAAATTTGGCTTATTCACAGGGAGTGGGTGGAATCTAAAGGCTTAAAAGGACAGTCAGATTTGCCTCCCAAACCACGCAAAAATCTTTTCCTTTTATCATGTAACTTAATCCTCCCAGCATCCCTGTAAAATAAATGTAAAGACTGTAGCTTAAAGAGTTTAAGCAATTGCCTAATTCATTTGTAAAAATAAGCAGTAAGTAACAAATCTGGAATTTGAACCCCCCTCTGGCTTCATCTGCAGTGTGTTTGCTTTAGTTTAGGGCTTGCTGCAGTTTAAAGTTCCTTCAGTTATGCGTGTAGGTAACAAATCACTAGTAGAATCACAGATACCTTCATATCAAATTATAGTTGTTCATACATGTCCATATTATACATACCACTAAATCTTATTATGTATGCATTTATGTTTTTTTAGATGCCCCTTTGCTCCATTTTTATTTTGGAAGTTTAAATATATCATGGTCATAGTTGAATGAATTGAGGATCAAGAAAGTAAACTGGTGTGCATTATTTTCTCTCTTTTCCTGGACTTTAACAGTTTAGACTCAAAGGATCACAATTCTTCATTCAAAGTAAACTCTACTATCTTCATGAATCTAGCGCTGCATTGGAAGATTTGTTATTAATATAACTTTTATGCATTTTTAAGTGTTCTTTCTCTCTGAAAGCTTTTAATTTTTTTCTTTTTCTTTACTATAAATATTTCCTTATCTAATCTCTTTGTATTCCTTATGACCTTTCCATCTGAATATCTGCAGTCTATGTAATCTGTACCTATATATGTACACCGTATGTCTATGTACACATACTTACTGTGTATATATGCGTGTGTGCGTGCTAAATGTGTATACCCAGTATATATATTGAATATGTATATGTACATTCAGGTCAGTCAATATGCAACTACCACAAAGATGAAGGTGTAGAATATTATTAGCACTCGGAGGCTTCCTCATACCCTCTCATAGTCAACAGACATTCAAAGATAGTCATTGCTCTGATCCGTATCCTAGTTTAGTTTTCTTTGTTTTTGAACTTCATTTGCATAATATATACCTTTTGGTGTCTGGTTTCTTTGGCTCAAACATATATGAGTAAGTCATCCACGACTTATTAATCATAAGTTGGGTTCTCTAAAAACAAATGCTTGGCAGAGAAGAAGTTGAACTGCAATGCAGATATGATGAAACCTCCACTGAGTATTGTCCATCGTCGAGTTCTGGGTTGATTTGACATGGCCGAGACTTTGTACTCTGCTTCATTCAGTTCCTAGGTGTGGGTTGCCCTGGGAGGAGCAGACCAAGAGCAAGGCTATGTGCAACCCAGACAGACTGTGGAAGATGTGGACAGGTGGTGGCTGCTTGTGGTCTGCATTGCTTGTGACTGCTCAGTCCATTCTAGGGTGGGATTAATAAAAGAAACAACAAAAGAAGCAGGCTGAAAATAAATTTTATAAAAGCAGGAATAATATCCCAGTCCATACAATTTCTTTTCAAGGTCTTTTTTTATAAAATACATATTTTTAAAGCAATATATCAGTGGCACATCTTATCACATTTTTGCTGTGTAATATTACATTGTATGAATATAGTTTTTACAATAGGTCTTGATTTCTGATAGTTCGTCTATGTTTTATACTTTTTCAAGAGTGCCTTGGCTATTTTTATACTTTTATATCTTCCTGTGAACTTTAGAATTGCCATGTTAATTTCCACACACACACAAAATATACTGGCGAATCCATCAGGAAGGCGTGCAGAAACTACTACCGGAGACACTGGGTTAGCTCTTGTCAAAAGAATAGCTGAGATACAACTGCAGTGTACTCTAAGTTGTCTCACTGAACTCTAGCAAATTTAAGCATTTTCACTGATTTGCATTAGTGGATTCGTTACAACAGCATTTGGTTGACATAGTACATGTTTTGCAAGTTGTTGTAGTTTTATGTTGTAACAGATAGGAATTTTCAGATACCAAGAGTTTGTATGTTTCAGAAAACTTGAACTCTATATGATTATATGTGTGTGTGTACACACACAGACTTTTATCTCTGAATTTGTACTTTGTGAACTTACTTGTACAGTCACATACGGTGATGTGCTATGATATGTTTTGTGTTCATTCTGTTAAAGTAGCTTTGCTGGAAATTGTGAACAGAAGCTTACAAAATCTAGTAATGAACATAATTAGCTCTTTCATACTCAAGTTTCTATAGCTAAACGTATAGTAAGGAAAAGAAATGATAAGGTGGGGCATGGTGGCTCATGCCTGTAAACCCAGCCCTCTGGGAGGCAAGATGGGTGGATTGCCTGAGCTCATGTATTGGAGACCAGCCTGAGCCAGAGCAAGACCCCATCTCTAAACATATCCAGGCGTTGTGACAGGTGCCTATAATCCAAGCTACTTGGGAGGCTGAGACAAAAGAATTGCTTAAGCCCAGGAGTTTGAGGTTGCTGTGAGCTGTGATGCCAGAGCCCTCTATTGAGGGCAACAAAGTGAGACTTTTGTCTCAAAAAAAAAAAAAAAGGAAGAAAGAAAGAAAGAAAAAATAAAAAAGAAATGGTAGTTCAGACTTCCGGTCTATGGTATCATTTCCAGTTAGGGAATGTAATTATGTTGGAGTTGAAACCCAATATTGCACTGATGAATGCCTCTCCTAATTAGAAATAAGTTTATGGTATTTAAAAACAGTGGACCTATGCTTCCAATCCCAATGACGGGTTGTGGACATGAAGGTGGAATGACTGGAGGGGACAGCTGGGGAAGGTCAGGTGCTCAGGTCATCCGGTCCACTGTCATTTGCCACCTGGCTTCACTCCTGGGTTCTCTGTAGTCGCTGGCTCTGTGCCTCGTACCTCTCACTAAGGAAAAAGGTGCCACTGCATGGCCACTTCCACCCTTCTTTAAAAAATTAAAAAGAAAGATATTTTTCCTGAATGTCTGAGCCCAAAGCAGCGCACGTTATACACAGGAGCACATTATATATGGCAAAATATGGTAAATGGGTTTCTTGAAAACTGAATATATTTGGGATTTTAAAATCCATTCTGCCAATCTGTATCTTTTCAGTGGGGCTTTGAGAGTGTTTACAGTTAATGTCAATATGCGTGAGATGCTGTGGCATTTCTGTTTTCCTTTGATTACTGTCTTACAAAAGCTATGGGCTCTTTCAGTTTTGTTGCAGTGTTCTGTTTGATGTATAGAACACCTTTACGGATTTATTATAGGGCAGGTCTATGTTGACAAATTCCCTTAGTATTTTGCTTGTATGGGCAAATTTTATTTCTCTTTTATTTAAGAAGTTTTGTTTTGCAGGGCACACAATTCTAGGCTGACAATTATTCTCTTTAAGAAAGCTGCGAACAGGGTCCTATCCCTTCCTGTGTGACTTCCGTGAGAAACCTGTCAGCCTGATGGCATTTCTTTGGTAAATTACTTGATGCTGTCATCTCGCAGCTTGTAGAGTTTTCTCCTTTCTTTGACTTTGCTCAGTCTGAAGACTATGTGTCTTGGAAATGTCTTGTTTGCAATGAATCTTCCAGGAGCTGGATGACCTTCTTGTACCTGGACGTCTGAATCTAGCAAGACCAGATCAGGGACGTTTTCCTCCATTATTCCCTCAAATAGATTTTCCATGCTTTTTGCTTTTTTTTCTTCTCCCTCAAGGATACCTATAATTTTAATGTTTTGTCATCTTACATAGTGTCATTATACTTGAAGACTTTGATCATTCTTTTTAATTCTTTTTTTCTTCATTTTTAACTGTCTGAATTAATGTGAAAACCTTGTTTTCCAGCTCTGAGAATCTCTCTTATGCTTGGTCTAGTCTGTTGTTAAAACTTCCCACTGTTTTTTTCTAGTTCCATAAATGATCAGTTCATTCCCAGAAGTTCTGTATTTTTTTTTTTTTCGTGCGACGTATCTTTTTTTTTCTTTTTTGGCATATTTTTTATTCACACTCTGAATTTCTTTTCTCATTTCTCTGCAGTGGTTTTCAATTTTCTCTTTGATCCCATTGAGCTGACTTGTGATCTGTGTTTCTAATTCCATGTTTACATTTCCATAATTCTTTTTAGTTGGAGCCCATTGCTGGAGAGCTAGTATTATCTTTCAGGGTTGTTTAAAAAATCCTTTCTTTTGGGCCGCCCCATATACCAAAGGTGGTGGGTTCAAACCCGGCCCTGGCCAAACTGTAACAATAACAAGAACAAAAATAGCTGGGCATTGTGTTGGGCACCTGTAGTCCCAGCTACTAGGGAGGCTGAGGCAAGAGAATCATCAAAGCCCAAAAACTGGAGGTTGCCTTGAGCTGTGACACCATGGTACTCTACCAAGGGTGACAAAGTGAGATTCTGTCTGAAAAAAAAAACAAACAAACAAACAAAAAACCTTTCTTATTTTTAATATTGTCAGAGTTCTAACGCTTGTTTCTTCTCATCTGGAACTTCTTCCCTCAGCTCAAAAGAGAAAGCAGCGCAGTCCCCATGTTCTCCTCTGTCAGGAGCCCTGCTGCTTAGTGTAGAGAGGTAGAGGTGTGCTGTTTTTCAGCTCACGCAGGTCGGTACCCACTGTGGTGCTGCTGGCAGTATGTGATGGTTGGACCTCAGAACCCTGGGAAAATGTGCCGGTGCCAGCAGTGGTGGACCCAGTGAGGTGAGCCTTGGTTCCCAGACCCCTGGATGGGGTGCTGGAGTTCTTGGGGACCAGACCAAGACCAAGCCTCCTGGGTTGTTCAGGTGCTGGCTGTGATAGTGAGGTGTGGGTTGCTCCCTGCACTTTAAGAATGCTCAGGCAGAAGGGCA
>NW_003852471.1:1113602-1124137 GCF_000181295.1 Otolemur garnettii | reverse complement strand
ACTTGCCTCCAGGGAAGGCAGGCTCCCTGAAGAAGAGAAGGACTGCCAGCCCCACCTTTCCTCAGAGGCAGCAACAGTGTTTGCCCTTGGGACACATGAAAGTGTCAACTGCTTCTTTTTAGTGGGAGAGAAGTGAGGTGCTTACTCCCTGCGGAAGCCTGGGTGTACAGCTGCTCTGGCAGAAGCCGGGCAGCTCCTCTCAGGGGCCCGGGTTTAATCATCCCTGTGGAACCTCTCGGTGGAATCAGCCAGCCTGGGTGTTAGAGGGGCTCGGCCAGAGATAAGGCAACTATTCTCAAGGCCCTGGCCTCTTGTCCCCTGTGGAACACTTGCTGGTCCTGAGTGAAACTGCCCTTTGGCCTCAGCTGCCTCTGTGGCATTGAGTGAAAGATGGAGGCCCCACGTGGTTGGAAGTGTCTCCACTGGGAGGGCCGCAGAGAACTTCAGATCACCAGCCAGGCATTCATTCTGTGAAGCAAAAGAGTGTTGCACCACACTGTCCTAAAAAGTGTTGGTGGCAATCTCAGTCCCCTTGGGCAGACCGCTCCTCCAGGGAGGAACACTGGTACTCTCCTGGGTCCCCTGTCCCTTGTGGTTGCCACGGTCCAAGTGGGTGCTATGGAATGTGCATGTGGGATCCCGTGACAGGGAGGCCGAGGGGCTGTGACTTCCCTGGCTGGGTAGATGCACGTGGCATTTGCATAGGCAATGTGGCATGCATTGTCTCTGCTCGGGATACTCAGTTACTTCATTACGAAAATGAAATTTGTAAATCTAATTCCTTCACTTCACTCACATTTAGTAATATTCCACCATCACCTCTCATTTGTACCTAATAATTCTATAGCTCTGAGCTGACCTTTAGTTCCAATTCTAATTTTGGAAAGGACTGGGTTTAAGGTCATGTTGAAAAGACTTCTGAGGTCGCCTCTGGGCTTGGTAGACCCAGGTACAAACCTTGCTTTTGAGCAACGTAACAGATAAGGATGTTTGCTTTCAGCATGGAAGGAGTACTTGGCCACACACGTGCCATAGGTTGGCCAGTCCCGCTGCCTTTACTACTTGAGAAACTACAGTGAGAGTAATGTGTTTTGAGGTGGACAATCTAATTACACAAACCAGTCGAAATAGACAAAGTATATTAATAATCTTTGTCCCCTTTCCTTTCCTTTCTGCCATCGTGCTAGGGTAGGACAAAGGTGACGGTGTATCCACCACTCTTTCATGTAGGAGAGACCTGAATGTATTCATTTAGTAGTGTGGCTTTGTCGAAATGTTTTTAGCCTGATGGAATTCAAATATTCCACTTGTTTCTTAAGGAGGCTAATGCCTCAAGAGTCTCGTTCTTTTCTCTATACCAAAAAGACCCCAAATCAAACCACCACCAACAAAGCCCCATGAAACTTTAAATAGCACCTAGCATTTATTTAATGTCTCTCTGAGTACCAATTGTTCCCTTAGTGCTCCAAATGATGTTTGAGAATCAAAGTTGCCAAAAATGCACAGGTGCTAAAGACTAGGATTCTCACTGCGGCAGTGAAAGATCCAACTTTGTAAGGCTGGGTAAATAAATGTCTGCTCGGAGACACAAACAAAATCTACATTTCTAGGTCTCCCATTCCCTCATTCAAAGCTCTTCTTCCTTTTCTAAGAGCTATAATAAAATATATCAGGGACTACTTTTCCTAAAGATGAAGAAGATTGGGGAAAAGTACAAAGAAAACACACTAACACTCAAGCGAATCACAAGGACAATTAAAAAGTGAAATGTGAGAACATTTAACACTCAGATGTAACAGTTTACCGGGAACCCAGGGTTGGTTATTCTACAGACTCATCACAACATCAGGAATTTATGGTTTATAACTTTATACAATCTATGCCCTGAATTACTGGAGCATAATTTAAGAATTATAAACAAATAAATGAAGAAGAGACGTCCTATCATTGATATTTTGTATAGAAATCAAAGTTTCTACAAATACTTGCAAATAATTTATAAATCATATGGGTTAAAAATCTGACAGAGTTTTCAGGGATCTACTGATGGCACCATTGCTGTATATATAATGACATAGTATGCCATGAAGGTTACAAGTTCATGTTCTGGAAATAAAACCTATATTCCATGTATGGCTTCACCAACTAGCTCTTTGACCTTGATTTAAGTTATTTAAGTTTCTGAGCCTACTTCTTGATTTACAAAATGGGTATAATAATTGCATTACAATATTCTAGATTTTATGTCTATTAAATGAGATATTTACTACAACTAACATTTATCGAGTGTCTGCTGTATACAGGACACTGCTCCGAGAACTATGTAAAACCACAACGACAATAATCAAAGAGCAGAAATCCTGTCCTCATGGAGGGAATATTCTAGGGTGAACTTAATCAACCTGAACCACTCATTCAACATTTATTAGATACGTATCATGTTTCCATGTTTCAAAAACTGTTTCTCCACTTGTGTGGTGCTTACTTGGACGAGCATACAAAACATAAAGAAACACAAATACCTGAAGATCATTCTAAGGAGGAAGAGAACAGGGTGATCTAGGAGAAAACAGGGGGGGCTTCTTCAGTGTGAATGATAAGGCATGGCTCTCCTAATAAGGTAACATTTAGGCTGATTTACTGAAAAATATCAGAGAGATTAAGACATAAAAAAGTGGAAGTAAGAGATTTCCAGCAGAAGGAAGAACATGTAATAGATTCTTCATGGGAAAGAGTTTGGTGTATAGTAGGAGACAAAAGGAGCTCAGTGCCTCCAAGATAGAGCCAGTGAGCTGGTGAGTAAGTGAAACGGAAGATGTCTGGCAAGGCAGGTGGGAGCCAGTTCTCGCACATTTGTTCTAGGCCATGTTTAGACGTGTTTAGAGGCTTGGCTTTCATTCTCAGTGCCATCCAAGCCATTTAGAGGTTTCCAGTAAGGGAGTCATGTAATCTGATTTACCTTTCAAAAAGACCATTCCAGCAGCTGTAGCATGGGGGATGGATTGAAGGAGACCAACCGTATTTGGTGACAGAGAGTAAGAGGCTATTTCAGAGGTCTAGATACATAGTCACAATTTATATGTTGGTGGTGGTGGTAGAGTCTGAAAAGAAAAAAAGGACAGAGTTTGAGGTATGTTTGGGAAGTAGAATGAAATTGTGGGCAGTATATAAGATGATGGATGACTTACAGTCAGGTCTAAAAATTGGCACCAAGGTTTCTGTCTGGAACCACAAGGTGGAAAATGGTTCTATTTGGAGGGGATACAAAATGTTTGGCACAATTATCTGACATATGATAACTCGTCAATGAATGTCATCTTTGAAAAGATAATTGACAGTGGACCCTCAGAGATCAATTCTTCTTACAAACCTTACTTTACCTAGCAGTGTCGCACCACGGCCAGGAAACTTGCTACTTGAGATGAGTCCACAGGACAGCAGTGTCAGCACGTAAGAAATCCAGAATCCCAGGTCCTTTTCCTGATGTGACAAATTAGATTCTGTACTTTTACAACATTCCCAAGTCATTCTCAGGACATTCAGTTTGAGATGTACTGGGCTAGTACAGGGAACAGGGAACAGGGAACGGTGGTCTGCAGGCCCAATCTCTCCCACTGCCTGTTTTTGTAAAATTTTATTAAAACACAGTCATACCTATTTCTTTATATATTGCCAATGTCTACTTTTGCACTACAACAGCAGAGGTGGGTAGTCATAACGGGGGATGCATGACCTGCAGAAAAAATAAAGAAAAACTTGCCTATCCCTGGTCTAGTGCATAGCTTCTAAAGTAACTTGGATTTTAATCTGTGCTCTTTCCTTTACTAGATGTAGTACATTGAACCAATTATGTAACTATTCTGGGCCTTAGTTTTATCTCTAAAATGAGGATAATAGTAGCACTTACCTTGTCAGATGGCTATAGTAAAGGATAAATACTATAACAAGTACATTGTCTGCCATATAGAAAACATCTAACAAGTATCAGCTAATGTTATTTTTACTTAGTACATGATTTGTGTTATTTGTAAGAACATGCTATGATATTATGGTAAAAGAGGCCCTAATGAAACATTAAGTTGAAAAGCCAATTGAAGTTTGTCATGCTTGCAATACTTTTTAAAGAACTGCAGGGATTTTAAATGTCACTGCTGAGTGGGTGCAGAAAATGGAGTCAAACTACAGCCTGACGCTTTCCTGTCCTATCGAGACTGGAACACATTTTTCTAGACTAGGCGTTGGCAAGCTATGGCCGACGAGCAGACCAAAGCTTGTTGCCTTTCCATGATTGTATGCCCATGGACATAAAAATGGTTTTCATATGTGTAAACATTTTAAAACAAAACAAAATAGCAAAGGCCAAGAAACAGAGAATGGTTGTGGCCCACAAAATCTCACGTATTTACTATCGGGTCTTTTACAGGAGAAGTTCCCAACCCCTGTTGAGAACAAAACAAAGTTTTTTAGAGTTTATCTTTTTTTTTTTAAACTTCCTTGGTTTAAGGAACCAGGCCCGGGTTTAAAAAAAAAAACAAAAACATGTTTATCCTGTGTGATTCTCTTTTTTGGGGAGAGGTTTATTCCATTTATGAAATTTGTTTTTTTCTCCTTTATTTACTTATGGCAGCCTGAACATCAGTCTTCTTTTAAAATTTATTCTCTTTTTCTTGGTCGTGTCTCACTTTCCAAAACCTGTGTCTCTGTCTCAAACCATACCATTCCTTTTTAATCACTACTATAAAGGTCAAATCCATGGCTGGTAAGTCACTTATTTACAATGCGAATTGGTTACATCTCAGTGAGGATAGAGGGTTTTCTTTTTTTAAATAAATGACACCCTATTTAATTTTCATCATCTATTTAATACCACCTTGAATGTACCAAGCCTAGAAAGGCAGTCAGAATTCCAAAAGCAACTTTTCAATAGATTTAAAGAACAGGGAAGATGAGCAGGTGGACCAACAGGTAGGAGGAGAGGAATTAATTAGGTAGAAAGCAGAGGCCCCTTTAAAAGGGCCTCATTATTGCCTCGCCTGTGTCTGCCGACGCCCACCTCCTTCCACACTGGCCTCTTTTCCAGTCTCTCAGGATTTGGGGTTCAACTCAAGTAAGAATCACACAAGCAAAGTTTGCTTGAGTCTCAAAGAACTGGCTATAAGCTGTTGTTACAGTGACTGAATCCACAATCTTTTCCAAAATACTCACAGGCATTGCTGCTATAAATCTGCAGGTATTTGTAGGCACATCAGGAATTGTCTTTTTTTTAAAATTTCTATTTATTATTTATTTTATTTACTTATTTTTTTTTCTTGTTTCAGGTTAATTGAAAGTACACAGAATTAGGTTATAATGTTTGCATTGGTAAGGTAAAGTCCCTCTTATAACCGCATCCTGCCCCCGAGGTGTGCCATACACCCTAACATTGTGCCCTGTGAGTGGCACACCCATCCCCTTCCTTCCTCCCCTCTTCCTGCTCCCTTGTCCACCTTCCTCCACCTCAAATTGACTTGAGTTTTTCTTTTATGTGGATGTGTATGAGATCGTCTATGGACTGCATATTAGAATTGAGTACATTGGATTGTTTCTTCTCCATTCTTGTGATACTTTACTAATAAGAATGTGTCCCAATTCTGTCCGGGTGAATACAAAAGATGTAAGGTCTCCATCTTTTTTAATGGCTGATAAGTATTCCATGATACATACGCCACAGCTTGTTAATCCATTCCTGTGTCGGCGGGCATTTAGGTTGTTTCCACATTTTAGCCATTGTGAATTGAGCTGTGATAAACAGTCTAGTGCAAATATCCTTATGATAAAATGATTTTTTTTTCTTCCGAGTAAATGGCTAGTACCGGGATTGCAGATCAAATGGGATGTCTAATTTGAGTTCTTTAGGATTCTTCATATTTCCTTCTAAAAAGGCCGTATTAGTTTGCAGTCTCAGGAATTGTCTTTTTTTCTTTAAGTTTGTGGTTTTGTAGCTTATTTGAAGCCACTATTCAGTAGAGATACGCATGGTTAGTTGTCTGACTTAATTTGCTTTTTAGCAAGTGTTTCCAAATTTAGAAAGAATGATTGGTAAGGAAGCAAATTTCTTGAGGTTAACTTTTGATAAATGCCATGTAAATTATCTAGGGTTCTTGCATAATATTCTCCGTATCTCAATAATGGACATTTGGCAAGTAGGTCTAAGATTTCTCAGTGGTATTCCAGTCAAATACATGCTTAACTTACTTAAAAATGATTCTCCTTTGTTCTTTGCAAATTGCCTGTTAATACATGTAAATTGGAGATGCAGTTTTGTCCCAGAGTACAATTGTGGAAATAAAGAATGAAATACAGGAGGAAGAAGATTATGGATTGTAAGAAAAAAAATTCTAGAACTGTACCATCCAATAGGGTAGCCCATAGCCACATGTGGTTATGGAACACTTCACTGTGGCTGGTTAGATACTAAACTTTTAATATTATTAAATTTTAATTTATTTAACTTTACATGTAAATTTAAGTACTGGAAAACTTTTAAGTACATTTGAAACAACGGAAGTATAGGGATCTACTTTTTTAAGGGTAAAACTTATGATATCAAAATACAGATCAAGTATTTTTTAAAAGATTTAACTATGTAAAAGGAAATGGCTGGAAGTTAAAACTATGTGTAGAAATTTGAAACCTCAGTACCAAAAGCAAGAGTGCAAAAGATCTTATTAGTACTTGAAAATATTGACTTTGATTTTGAAATGATATTATTTAGGGTATATTATGAAATATATTATGATAATTATTTTACCTGTCTCCTTTTTATCCTTCTAAATATGGTTTCTAGAAAATTTGAAACAACTTATGTTATTCTCTATTTGTATTAGACAGCACTTACCTATGACAAGTGGAAAAAGGGCATCCAAAGTCAGTGAATTTAACACTGCTGGGTCTATTCAGCTATTTACTGGGAAGGTGAGCCCAGCTGAATTATCAAGCTTTTTGTAAGCCTACTTCAACCCTAGATTTCATTCATTCTTTTAGCATGCACTTATTGATCATCTACTATTCATGATATACTTTGATGCTTCCCTGACATCAAGACAGAAGTGCAGTTACTAAATTCTAATATGAGGCAGCAGATGATCAATACAAGGTGGGGTGTAGGGGAAGGACAGAGTGGGTGGGGGGGATGAGAGACGGGAATGGGGGGTCACCGTGTATGGCAAACTCGTGGGACACAATTATAAGAGGGACTTTACCTAACAAATGCAATTACTGTAACCTAATTCTTTGTACCCTCAATGAATCCCCCCCCAAAAAAGAAAATAAATATTATAGTGTGTGTGTGTTTGTATCCCAATGTTAAAAATGTCAAGAGAAGCATCAAGGTCTTCCCGAAGAGTTGTCATTTGAGTCCCATTTGTAGGATAAGTAAGAGTTTTGTAGGTGTAGAGAGGGAGGGAGACAATTCTTAATAGCAAGAAAAGCAAGTTCAAAGCTGACAAGAAAGAACTTGGAAATTTTGTATCCGGTGTTATTGTTACTTAGATGCCAGAGGACAGGAGATGAAGCTGGGTAATGAGAAAGGAATGATATCAGGAAGGGTCTTACTCACATTTTAAAAGACTTCAGACTTTTACTTTTTAGGCAAAAAAGTGTCACTGAAAATTCTACACATGGCAATTTGATTAGAAGAATTATGATTCAGAAAGATTGGCTCTGAGAACAATGAGCAGCAAACACTTGGGGCTAGAGGTGGAGAGTTTGGCAAATTATTGCAATGGTCCTGCTAAGAAAGGGGGTGCCTGAGCAAAGGAACAGGAGAGCGGATAACTGATAAATGACAAAGAGAAGGATGCCTGAGCCCTGAGGTCCCGCCTGGGAAATCAGAACAAGGGGGTGCCATTTTCCAGGGCACAGCAGGGAGGAAGAGATTTGGGGGAATGTTAATTCGGCTTTGGGTATTTGAGATTGAAATACCTGTGGGACGTCAAGGTAGAGAAATCGCCCTGGTCATTCTCTGAATATTAATAAATAAACCAAACAAAAATGCAGGGGAGACCTATGAATAAACTTTTAAACTTTAACCACCAAAAGGAAAAAAAATTATCTTAGTATGATTTTATCTTGAAATGAATGCTTTTAAAAGCATTTTGTGTGCTTTGTCTTACTTTGTAAGCAAGACAATTTAGGTAAAGATTTAATCTAATTAATGTTCTGTGTGAGCAAGTTAGAGAAAGTTAGTTATACATAATAAAGGGAAAACTTTGGCAGAACCCCAAATGTGCAATATTAAGGCAGTAGTTACATAAACAGCAACACATATTTACTTTGGAACATTATGTCCGGGTACTGCAAATTATATTTTGGGGAATAGTTAATCAACAAAACAGTCATGATACGGTAAGTGAGAAAAAAAGTAGGATACAAAACTGTACAAAGAGAGAAATTCTGATTTTGCCAAAGTCTATGTATCTAGTTATAGAGGAAAATGGTCAATAATCTTCTCTAGGGAGTAAGATTACAGGTAATTTTGATTTTTCCCCCTTGTTTTGTTTTTATTAAATGTTTAACACTGGAAATGTTCTGAGGACACTAGAGGAAAAGTCATTTGTATTTAAAAAATTGACCAATTCCAATGAATTTTAAAAATGATATTATTCATTTGTCCATAAAAGTAAAACACCTGTGGCTCAGCAAGTAGGGTGCCGGCCCCATATACCGAGGGTGGCGGGTTCAAACCTGGCCCCGGCCAAACGGCAACAAAAAAAGAGCCAGGCGTTCTGGCAGGTGCCTGTAGTCCCAGCTACTCAGGAGGCTGAGGCAAGAGAATTGCCTAAGCCCAGGAGTTGGAGGTTGCTGTGAGCAGTGATGCTACAGCACTCTACCAAGGGTGATAACGTGAAACTCTGTCTCTAAAAAAAAAAAAAGTAAAATTTAAATTCACCCAACAACCTTATTTTGGATAAGAAAATGGCACTTCCTGTCACTATTCGAAGTAAAAAAGTTCATTTCTGTTTGCAAATTAATATACATGCTGTTTGTAATTAGGTTCATTATCAAAAACTGGGGTGATTCTGAAAATTTATCATTCGACTTGGGACAATTTTGAAAATAAAAGGGCAGCTAGTAATAATGACTCTGGGAGTGCAGGCCCCAATCTGGACCTAGTCATTCTCCTTAGAATGGAAACACAGAGCACCTGGATTAAACTTTATGGCCCTATACCGTGAATAAAAGTTAACTTTTAATGTTCTATCATTTCCTTTTGTCTAAGAGTGGACAGGTCGAGGACAGCACGTATGAATGAGCTGAGTCCCGCAGTGACACACACAGGTAGCTCTTCTTGCCAGCTATTTGCTCAGTCACTAGATTGCAGAGTTGAGGTTTGAAAACATTTCATTCATTCTTTTTTTTTTTTTTTTGCAGTTTTTGGCTGGGGCCAGGTTTGAACCCACCACCTTCTGTATATGGGGCCAGCGCCCTACTCCTTTGAGCCACAGGTGCTGCCCCATTTCATTCATTCTTAATGGGTTGATATGGTAGGAAGAGAAATAAAAGAAAAAAAAATCCATCTGTTTAAAAAATGATTTATGCAATGTAAACTTTTCTGGAATTTGTCAAGTTCCATTTGAAACGGAAAGCAGCAGTCTTATATGTTATGTTTTTGATTTTACTTTCTTTTCATACGTTATATTCTATCTAACCTTCTAACACATTCTGCCATCTGGGTGTTTTTTTAAATGCTACATTGGAAAGTCTGGGAAGTTGTTTCAGATTGTTTATTGATAATTATTTACAAATGTTAATATCTGATGCCCTAGAGTTAGCGAACGCCTGAGTTAAAATGACATGAACTTTCACAGGGATTGAGGGGACTAAAGAGAAGTTGACAGACATTGAGACAGTTAAAATTTGCAACTTCTATGATTTATTTTTTTGAAAAAGAAAATGTCTGCAAAAGAGAAAGCATTTTCAAACTGTTGAGTATAGTGAATGTTGGAGAATGCAAAAAAAGGATCAGAGCTCCTGTTTGTTAGTGCTATAAAGAAGTACCCCAAAAAAAGAAAAGAAAAATCCAACAACCCATAATGTCACACACTTACAGTTCTGCACAGGAGGTTTGGTCCTTCAACAGAACCCAAATCATGAGCTTCTTAGCAGCGTTCCTAGTTACATGCAGTAAGCCACAGGAGAAGGCATTTTATGAGTTGCTATTACCAAAGAATCTTGAACATTATTGCAAATGTGTTTGTTAAAAATTGCTTAGAGTTTTAGAATGACATTTTGGTGGTTATGGGATTAATAGGTAGGGGGAAACTATTGTTGATTCATTTTCTGTGCTTGTGCCATAGAATCGGCCCAGGTTCTCAAACATTTTCATTCTTTCTTTTTTTGGCCGGGGCTGGGTTTGAACCCACCACCTCCGGCAAATGGGGCCAGTGCCCTACCCTTTTGAGCCACAGGTGCCACCCAACATTTTCATTTTTGTTAAACTTCAAAAGACCTGAGAGGCAGCTTTACATAGAAGAAACTTGAGAATTGAAGTGTTT
>NW_003852471.1:1109513-1113510 GCF_000181295.1 Otolemur garnettii | reverse complement strand
TAGGAATTATTGCCAAAAACTAAAATTTAGTATTAATTCAGACCTAGATGTGCTTTAGTATTAAAATTTACATAGAAGAAACTTGAGAATTGAAGGGTTTAGGAATTATTGCCAAATACTAAAATTTAGTATTAATTCAGACCTAGATGTGCTTTAGTATTAAAATTTACATAGAAGAATCTTGAGAATTGAAGGGTTTAGGAATTATTGCCAAATACTAAAATTTAGTATTAATTCAGACCTAGATGTGCTTTAAAAATTGTTAAAGTATCAGTATGCATATATAAATTTGCGGGATAAACATAATTCCCGTTTTAATTACCCATGAGCCTATATACTTCTAATCTCAAAAGGCAATTAAAAGTTTTAAATAATTTTGTTATTTTTAATAGTAGTAATAAGTTTTAGGATAGTTTTGGAAATAACAACATATCATTCAATTTTATAATTATGTTTCAGACTGAATGTCCATTGAAGAACCCCCATGAAGATTTAACCACCACATCAAGGCATGCCAGCCAGTTTGCATTGGTTTTATAATTCATAATATAGTTTGATTTATATTTTTCAAATTTTTAATTAGATAATTAAATTTATTTTGAGACAGAGTCTCACTCTGTTGCCCCAGGTGAGTGCCCTGGCCTCAGTCTAGCTCACATCAACCTCAAACTCCTGGGCTCAAGCATCTTCCTGCTTCAGCCTCCCTAGGAGCTTGGACTATAGGTACTCACCACAGCACCCAGTTAATTTTTCTATTTTTGGTAGAGACGGGGTCTCCTCTTGCTCAGGCTGGTTTCAAACTCCTGAGCTCAAGCAATCCACCTGCCTCGGCCTCCCAGAGTGCTAGGATTACAGGTGTCAGCCACTGCGTCCAGACCATAGATTTTTAAAGGTCCAATGTAATGTTGGCATAAGGACCAGACGTCCTGCTTTTGGTGGGACAGTCCTGATTTTTAACAATTTCTCCCATGTCCCGCAGCATTTTTAAAAAGTTTCGATTTTTGGAAAGAATGCAGGACAAGCTAGGAACAGCAGGATAGCGGGAAGGGAATATACGGGCTGCTGAAAAGGTTAATGTAACTCCATTTGGAAATGAAAAGGCTAATGTAAACTCCCTACTTCCCTCCTGGGCAAGGTCACCCAGGTGGACCCGTGCCCTACTTCTTTGAGCCACAGGTTCTGCCCTATACATAATTTTTTTTAATGTATTATATTTGTAAATTGTACTTACGTTGAAATTAAATATATATATAATATATATATATATAACTATACTATTTTTGCATTCTATGAAAATTTTTGTTGCTCCATATAGACCAAATTTTTAATTAAGAACCCACCCCCCCTACCTTGTCAATGGTGTCCCGCTTTACCAATGTTAAAATGTGGTCACCTTATGTTAGCAGAGAGAAGGCTCATGTGGCAGGGATGGCATGGAGGGACAAGAAAAGGGGCAGCTTGGTGGCAGTGGAGAGCAGGGAGAAAAGGCAACTGGATTCAGATCCACAATTTGTCTTACTCAGTTTTATCTAGAATGAAGAGCTGAACTTGTTGGCCTCATTCCTTCTGGAAGATTGTTTCTCCCCTCCCATTCACATGAAAGTCTAAACTTCTAAGGAAGGAACTCACAAATTAAAATGATAACTGTTAGGTAATTGCTCCAGAAAAGCCCCTTCCCCAGAAAGCCCCTTCCTGCTCTTACAGTTACAACTCCTTCCCAAGAACAAGGAGTGGCCTACTTACCTCATCTTCCTGTGCCAATTACCTACCACCCGCCCCTAATGGCTCTTCCCATGGGAGCAGGAACTCCTTATTGGCTATCCCACCATCCCATCATCATTCTGAGACTTCCCTATATAAGGGTATGCTTCTCTTTTCTCTCTCTCCCTCTCTTCTCCTCTGCTCTCCTCTTTTCTCTTTTATTTTCTCTTCTCCTTGATGCTGCTCTGCAGCCTCCCTTCCCCACCAATAAAGGCCTTTTGTACAAGCCTTGGTGGTCTGTGAGATCTCTGCCAGTTAAGTGCCGCCCTTTCAATAACCAAGTACATTGTAAAGTCCCTTAAGAAGATAATGACAGTAGCGTTGGTATCATACTATTTTCTAAGGTTCACTCAAGCACCGAAAGTCCATTATTCCATGGTTTGTTCTGGGATTTGTTCTGAGAAGGTAACTAGTGTCTTATTAGTCAGCCTGTGAGTCCACCCAGCAGAGGACAGCAGCAGATGTGTGCAAACACACTCAAAGCCATCACAGTGCTCACTACAATAAAACAGATCCTACAGAAAGATGCCACCCAAAGAAACATGTGAATAAACTCAACTGAGGTTCAATACTGTGAGTAAAATTCAAACATTAGAGGGCTATGGAAATTTCTGATCTAGTAAATATTTAAATACAGTAATATATAAATGGCAAATTCTCTGGCACTAAGTCTGCTGTAAGAAGCCCGCTGTTTGGAGATCTAAGCGTCCTGAATATTCGTCAAAAGTGTAGCTCTGTCTGGGCACACGGACAGGCACAGGGATGCTCCCAGCCCAAGGGAAGGCTTGAGCCCCCATCGATTACATGATATATTTTTGCATGTCTCTACAGCCCAGCACAGCCCTTTGCATGCAGTAAGCACTTAATCAATGATTGTGAATTGACCCTAAGTACTCTGTGGACTTCATTCCCCCCAAATACTTTTATTGATGAATCTGTAATAAAATTAGAGAGAAATGTTCTGAGTTTTTTCTTGTGTGTGATGGAAATGAACTCTTTATATTCAGTCACCCTGTAATTTCCTGCACATTTACATGTTCATTGTGTTAGAATTAGCACGTATTGTCATTCTTGTTCCCGATGTGATGAGATGAAAACAACTGCAGTGTCTGAATCATTTATTCATTAGTGACAGTGAAATAAACCCACAGCTGAAATAGAATTAATAAATTAAGTGTTTCAGTTCCAACAAAGGCAAAATGACAAATTGATTTTGGAATAGCTGTTGACAAGGCATAGATATAATGCCTGTGACCAATACAGACATGGTGTTTCATTATTTTTTGAGTCAAAAACATAATTACTTGAGCTCAGAAGTTCAAGATCAGCTTGAGCAAGAATGAGACCCCATCTCTATTAAAAATAGAAATATTTGCCAGGAGTCATGGTGGAAGGCTGTGGTCTCACCTACTCGGGAGGCAGAGGCAGGAGGATTGCTCAAGCCCAAGAGTTTGAGGTTGCTGTGAACTATGATGCCACAGCACTCTACCCAGTGCAACGGAGCAAGATTCTGTGCCCACCCCCGCCAAAGAAAGAAAAACTCAGCACCTGTAAGTCTGTAAGGCCTGAAAAAAGGACTCCACCAAAGTTCTGAGATACAGATTTTTTTCTTTTCCCCAGTAGGTGCCTTGAGTCTCTGGCCTCTCTCTCCCTCTCACTTTTATAAAATCTTGCTTTCAAGAATACGATCTAGGATCTAGGAAGCATTTCTCCTTGGACATGAATGGCTAGAAAGTATGTTTTCAAGGAAATGTCAGTTCAAATAATGCAGTCACAGCAGGAGATACAGACTGAATCTGACTTAAGCCAAAGAAACGGGCTTCCCTAGGTCCTCTTATGGAAGCCAGGTGATAAAGGCAAGGGGCTACAGAGTTTGGAGGGCTCCGAAATGCAAACCAGTTGCTAAAAAACAAAGAGGTTAAAATACTAAAATGGGAAATATCATCTTTCCCATCTGCAGAGGCCTAGCACCAAGACCTCTGAAAGAGAAGATGTAATTCATCTCTTGATAATTCTCTGATAGTTTCTATGACCAAGCACTACCCAGTCTGGCCTACAGGTAATTCCCAAGTGTGCCCTACTCGGCCTTTGCAGGTTCATCTCCACCACCATCAGGGCCCCTCCAGGCCTGCCTTCCATTTCCACCAGCCACTCACCATCCCCTACACCACCAGGGCCCCTCCAGGCCTGCCTTCCATTCCCACCAGCCACTCACCATCCCCTACACCACCAGGGC
>NW_003852471.1:1092681-1106864 GCF_000181295.1 Otolemur garnettii | reverse complement strand
GCCTGCCTTCCATTCCCACCAGCCACTCACCATCCCCAACCCTTCTTTCCCTGAGTCTTCATTTTGCTGCTTCCTCTGCTGGGAATATCTTTCCTTCACTTCTGGTGAACTGTGACTCAACCCTCAAAGCCAGCACGAATGTCAATTTTGAATTGGTAGCTTTCTGGAAATCTCTTCTCCTTATCCCCAAGCAGAATTTCCTGTATTCCTGTAACCCTTTGTACTTGCCTGTGTAGGGCACTTGATACAGGGTATTATACAAAATACACAGGGTTTCACCATTTATAGTACACATTATTGCCTGTGTCCATCTCCTCTACTAGCTGGTGAGTTGTTTATCTACTCTAACCATGAGGGAGGGCCAGGAATATAGTAACCATTATCATTAATAAGTAAAAACATTTATATTTGAACATTTGCAGCATATTTATAAAATCCATACCATTGGTGTGCATAAAAGTCTAAATAAAATGAAAATAAAATAGTTTCTAACAATCTCTCCATCAGTAAGTGAAAGGTGGGAAGACCACGTCTCCTTCAGAGATATTTGTCCTCTGAGTGTTTGTTTGTTCATGTCAATCAAACACTGGTGAATCATTAAGGTGCTATAAAGTGTGTCAAAAGTCAGTTAATTGAGCTCGACAAAGTGATAAATCTTTTATGTCCTTCCAAGTCCCAGGCTAATTGTTGTTTGTTTTAATTTTAAATTCTGTTTAAAGAGTAGACATTTAAACACATAGACAGTTTTTTGGAGATCAAGTGTTTCTTGGATTTGGAATCAGCTGCACCACTGTGGGGAGCCACGAGAGAGAAGCAGTAAGGCACACAGGGGCCAAGGGACGCATCTACATTACAGTGGCTTGAAAGTCTTCATTTTACTGGTAGATCACAGATTCCTGTGAGTTGTAAAGAGATATAATTTAGTGTTCAAAATTAATATAATTGTTTGCAATTAATTAAAATTAATATAATTGCTTGTAAGTAGAATGACTTGGCAGTGGAGTAGGTTAGGGAATGAATGCTCAGAAGAGAAAGACAAGGAAGAAAAGATTGTAGAGAGAACGTCAGCTTGGTCAGATGGTTATATGTGGGAACTGGAATCAGAAACACAAGAGTCCTATCCAACAAATAGACAAAGACATCAGCAATGGGACCCTGGAAGCCATTAAATTTGGAAGATATTAAAAAGCACAAAAGTGTTTAAGATTTTGATTTCTTTTTTCTTTTTCTTTTTTGGAGATATGTCTCACTTATTACACAGACTGGTGTGCAAGGGTGTGATCATAGCTCACTGCAGCCCGGAGCTCCCAGCCTCAAGCCATCTTCCCATCTTAGCCTCCAGAGTACCTGAGACTATGGGTGTATGGCACCATGTCCAACTAATTTATTTTTTTCATTTTTTAAGGGACATAGTCTTGTTGAATAGCCCAGGCTGGTCTCAAACTCAAGCAATTTTCCCACCTCATCCTCCCAAGCGCCTGGGATTATACCACGTACTGAGCAACTGTGCCTGGCTTGGTGTCAATCTTTTTAGAAGAGCAGCAGCTCCTTTTGTCCACAGAACTGTTTTCTTTAACTGGAAAGGGACTCTTGCAGTCATTCCTTATCTCAGGAGCAGGAGTTCATTAACCATGGGAAGGGCTGAACCGGAGTCGTGGAGAGTGGACTTTCAGCCAGAAGGGACAATGGGAACAAGTTGCTGTTCAGTGTTGCTGGAGGCTGGTGCAAGAAGAAGCTTGGTTGAGAAGAGCCTGGAAAGGCAGGCAGGTCCAGGCCCCAGAGGTTTTTTCTGCTGCATAAAAGCTCAGAGATTTCATGGTCATACCTGCGATGACCTGGCTTCCCAGCAGGGCCCACTTTAAGGAGAGATGGAATAGTTGTAGGCATGCACTTTCTTTGCAAAAAGAATAAAGAATTAGAATGTCATTTTCTGGTTTTCTCTGGCTGTCAAAAGTCCACAGGATAATTTTCTGGGCGTGTTTTACCTCTGGTCTCATACAATGTTTATGAAAGTGTGCATACCAGGGCTTTATGTCTCCCAGCGTGAGGACACCACAGGGAGGTTTCTGGCAATGGCCAGAGGTTGTGCCACACGTGTAATGAAAAGGGAGTGGTTTGTAGGGCAAGCAGAGCTATTTCCAAGAAATAAAATTCTGCCCAACAGGTTTGGACGCAGAGTCTCAGCTGCACAAACAGCTAACTATGCTTGGTTAAGACAAGTACAAAGTGCCATTCCAACTGAGCAAAGTCTGCCAAATTCAGTATCAGAAAGGCTGTGGGTCAGCCCTGACCACGGGCAGTCATGGATGGGAGGTGCACCTCCGTCTGTTCTCCCACTCAAATGTCAGTTAAGTAATTTGAGAAAATGTGAGACACCGTTTCTCTACTAACTCCAGTTACGGCTTTCCATAATGGTAGGGTTCTAGTGAGGCAATGAGCTTAATCACACTTACTTACCAAAGTCCCCTTTACCACAAACACTTAAGAGTATTTGAACTATAATTGGTACAAACAGCAAAAACAAAACATTTTTAATTCATAAATCTGTATTCTGGTGATAGTTTCCATTGTTCCTCATTCAGTTACTAAAATGTAAAACCATAGATATAGACCTCCAATTCATTCCTCCCCGCCTCCTTCCTGCTCTACATGCGCGCGCACACACACACACACACACACACACACAGATGGGGAAAAGCAGTCTTCCCAGAAATACTTCTGATGGCACATTTAAAAGGGAGTGCCTTTTGGCTTTTAGACAAACATACCTCTTCCAGATAATGATTCTCCCCAAACTGGTTTAGATATAAAAACTTAGCCACCGACTCACTGAAGTAAGCAAAATTAGCTTTTGGTATGGGTAAAATTCACTGTTATCTTGGTGTTTTAAAATTCTTACCTTAGACATAATTTTGTTACAATTTCTTCGGTGATGTGACAGAAATTTCAATACAAAGAAGAGATTTGGTGCATCGTACAGGGGTACATATGAAACTTACTAAATGTAGAATATAAATGTCTCAACACAATAACTGAGAAAATGCACGTGAAGCGTGAAGGCTATGCTAACCAGTTTGATGAAAATATTTCAAATTGTATATAAAACCAGTAGTTTGTACCCCATGACTGCATTAATGCACACAGCTATGATTTAATAAAAAAAAGAAGAAGAAGAAGAGATTTGGGGGAAACACTAAATAATCATATAGAAAAATGCATTCTAAGAACATAGTAATGAATGAGGTGTGTTGTACACATTTAATATCTACACCTACATAACAAAAGTCTAGCAAGGCCCATTATGAAATCCGAGGATGGTTTGTGTAAAAGTAAGTCCTAATGATCACAGAAATAACCTTGGTTATCCATCCCAGGGGACAATGGGAAGATGGCTCCACTAAAGAAGTGGAGCCATCCGCTAACTAATTATACTTAGTTAGGCTCCTCTAACTATATTTAAATCTCAGTTCAGTGGTAATGTTTACTCTCTAACTACTAAGCTCTCACTGTGCTAAGACTGCAGCCAATACCCGGCTTCTCTGCCTAACTTATTGCCCCATCCTTGCTCATAATAATAGATGGTGTATTAGATTGACTGCCTGATAACGTGGTCCATTGATGTGTTGAGCAAGAACTTAGCAACTCTACAGAAATTATAAATGTGAAACAAGGAAAGAAACTGTAACAGTGACTAGACCCAGAGGCCTAATAGAGTACTCATTCATCTTCTGGTACCCATGTTTTTGGGGGAATCGCCTATCCAACATTTTAGGCTTTGTGCTTTAGGTGTTTTCTGTACCCTCACCTTCAAGTTTGGGTCTTAGGTTGGTCTAAGCCAACCAGCATGTAGCATCCGTTTGACTGGTGTGATTGATTCATGGATTGACTTGCAACCATGTTTGGGCAATGAGCAGGCCTAATTCTTTTGTTATGTATTAGCAGACAAAAGTTCCATGTGTGGACTTGAAGCTAAAAAAGGGCAGACATTCTGGAGCTGCAATAGTCTCATAGAAACTAAGAGTATAAAGGTTACCTGAGAAAGCAGAAAATGTGTGGAGGGGAGCCAAGTTCAGGGATGTAGAAAATCTGGCCTGGTAGTATCACTGGAGCCCCAGAATTAAGACTCGTTTAAAGATAGGCTTGCTCTTGGACTTGTAATCACAGAACCCCAAGATTTCTTCTCTGTTGCTGCTAGATTTGCTGAGCTCTAAGCAACCCACTGTACAGCAAATTCCTACCTAATACAGCATATCACCTCATCATTGAAGCACCAGCATGGACTTTTGCCTTTATGGTTACAACTACATTATAAGGATGATGGTGAGTGAAACCACACCCTGAAGAGCTGTCAGTGGTGTCACAGACAGATCTCATCTCTGCTGCTCTGTGTGACTCTACCAGTGTCTATACATGGGTGTGTATCTGTGGGCCACATATCAAAACATGTTGCTTTTTAATGACCTGGTAATGTCCTATTTAAGTAACAAGAGGCTGGGGCTTCTATTTTTGCTTCCAGAAATCCAGAAATTATGAAAGCATCATCACGTGGCTTGAATGGGAAAAATAAGCCACAGGAAAATCTGAATCTGATATTTTAAGGATTAAGCAGATATGAAGAGAAGGTTGAGCTGATTAATAAAGACCCCTCTAGTGGCCGTAATCAGGCAGTCACAGGGGCTCAAAATCATATTTTCTTATCTGAACTGCTCGAGCATTTTTGTTCCTTCCATACCCTACAGCTGAAGTTGTCTTACTGTGTCCAAATAATTTCGAATAAAGTTGGATGATGCAACATTCCAGCCCACAGGCAAATAGCAGTCTGTGCGTCGGATTGTAGTTTGGAAGCTGACAACAGGCCGAAAGTGGCTTATAATATACCAGAAAAGAGATGGGGTCAGCTCTTTCCTGTGTAATATCCAATGGCATTATGAAAAATCTGCTAAAGGAAATGTGACATCTTGTTCAGTCCCAGCAGCAGCGGCTGGAAGAAACAGTGTCAGTTATGCAATGTTTCACTGCGTGACTATGAAGTTAACTCCAAAGATCCTCTCAGTGCCTATTAAACAATATCGAGAGTGCGGGTGTTACGTGAGCTGCTAAATGGCATTCTACATTTATATTTGCACAGAAATATTATAATATCTCTGCTTTAATGTAGCCACTAAATCTACATAGTGAAAAGCAACAAAAAGGATACTAATAAATAGATGATGTATTTTATTATGCTTCTCTTTGTCAGATTTTGTGGCATAAATTGTCAGAAGTCACTAAGAGTATTTGGGGTCCCTGGAAAAGTGTTCATTTGAACTTGCTAGAAAGGAAACTGGGTTTTAATGAAAGAACATAAGAAACAAATAGTAATAAGTGTCCACACATTTAATTTAAAGACAATATTGAGTGCCTGAGGATAAAATAAATATTAATGGATCCAAAACAAAAATAAATTTAAGGCTCCTTCAAGACAATCCAAAAGTAATAATTCAAAATGTTTTGTTCAATGGAAATGTTTCAAAATGAATTTGGCTACATAATGTGATGATGTTAACAGCTTAGCAGACTTAGTCCTCGGAGTGCCTGGGTTAATGGGTAGAAGATAAAGACAAAGGTTTGATTCATATTTCCCACAGACTCATGAGAGTTACCTGTAGTTTATGATATTCAAGAACGTATACTCTATTAAAGAACGCATACTTGGACAATGACTTAGGTGAATAACTCCAAATGTCCTTTTCATTGCAACATTGCACCATCCTTTCACAATCTAACGCCTCACTCCCACCAAAGGTATTATGAGAGTAAAGTGGTATCAGTTGACCGGTTGTAAACTTTTCTAACTGGGAAATACCTACACTTAAAATATCTTCTTCTATATTCTTGCTATGAGCTACAGGCATCTGGACATTTATTATCTACCCATAAAAACTGGTATACCAGCTTTACTAGTCAGGGTGGTACAAAAAATATCATGTAAGTATTTCAAATTTCAAGTATCAATAGATTAAAAAATAACTAGCATTGCATAATTCTGCAGACAGGTCATTGGAAATACAGACAACATTAACCAAAGGAATCCAAATTGCCCCTGGGAGGTCTTACGGGATAAACTTGAGATAGTAAAGGATCCCCACCGTGCCTAATGATAGAGGTAATTTCAGAACAAAAGCCACAGCTTAAGTGAAGAGTCTGGATGATTCCTCTCCGTTTTGATGTTTATAACTAAGAACATTGAGTATCAGTTGTTAAAAGAGCTGGCGTAAGTCACATAGCTAAGAAACTGAAGGAGTCAGAATTGGACTCCACAGATCTCTCATTTAGCTGCCATGCCTTAGAATAACAATACATTTACTATAAGTATGTCTTAAGGTGACATTCTAACTCAAGAAATGTAGCATAGAGAAAACAGTCTATTGGGAAAATTGTTGGCCACAGTTTTCTTTTTTTTTTTTTTTTTTTGAGATAGAGTCTCACTTTGTCACCCTTGGTAGGGTACTGTGTGGCATCACAGTTCACAGCAACCTCAAACTCTTGGGCTTAAGCGATTCTCTTGCCTACCTCTCCCAAGTAGCTGGGACTATAGGCACCCACCACAAACCCCTGGCTATTTTTGTCATTGCATTGTCATTGTGGTTAACAGGCCAGGGCGGGGTTCAAACCTGCCAGCCCCTGTGTATGTGGCCGGTGCCCTAACCTCTGGGCTACAGGTGCTGAGCCTTGGCCACAGTTTTAAAATAATTATATTCGATGCTTTTGAACAGACTTACAATACGGGTTTCTATTTCAGAATCTTTCTCTGCTCTCTATTGGTGTCACATTCTCTTTAGAAGATTTTTCTGCAATGCTATTTAAACCTGCACAGCAGGATGCATCCCTTTGTCCCCATGTTTTCCTCTCTATGCCATTCATTCGTTTATTCAACAAATATTTATAAAGTGCCTTTAATGTGGCCAGGCATTATTTTCTGTTCCACAGTTGTACCAGAGAACAGAATAATAAGGGCAATATCTCTGATCTCATAAAGCTCACATTCTAGTATCAAGAGGCAGAAAATAAATGTAAGACATACCTGTATTATATAGTACAGCTACAAGATGGTTAGTATTGTAAAAAATTAAGCTTGCTAAGTAGTGTTGAGCTGCTGGAGTAGAGGATTCATTTAAATAGGGCGGACGGTGTGAGCATCACAGAAAGGGTGACTTTTCAGCAAAGTGTTAGAGAAGGGAAATGTCCACATGGATAGCCGGAGGACGAGCTAGAAGAAACAGCCAATACAAAGGTTCTAAACTGGAAATGTGCCCAGTGTGTTTGAAGAGTAGGAAGAAGACCTACCTGTCTGGTCCAGAGTTACCCAGGGGTAGGAAATGAGGTCAGACAGGTGTCAGATGCATTCTTTGGGGTCATTGTATGAATTTAGATTTTCATGAAATAAGTCACCACGGGGTTTGAGCAAAAGGGTGACATGACCTAACTAGTGTTTGAACAGGGTCACTCTGTCTATATTGAGATGAGCCTGGTGGAAGGCAAGGCTAGAAGCGGGATCCCAGGTATCACAATGATCCAGGTGGGAGCTGGTGCTGCTTTGGATCCTGGTGGTGATGGCTGAGCTGGGGGGATTCTGAAATATCAGATAACGGGTGAGAGACAGAGAAAGGAGGCAAGAATTCTACATGTTTTTGGCCTGAGCAATGATGGTTTAGAGTTGCCATTTCCTGAGACATTAAAACTGCATGTGGAGCAGTTTGGGAATAATTAGATGAGTGTGAAGTTCTGAGAAATCTCAACTGAGCTGTTAATTTAGGACACATCTACTTAAAGCCACACGATGGTGAGTAGATAAACACATTTGTATTTTAAGCAATTTTCTAGACTAAATACCCAGAGAAATTCATCCTGGCATAGAACACTGGAAATGATGGACAAAATATGATATCTTTACATAAACAAGTCTGAGCTCTAGCACTAAAAAGAATCAGAGGCCAGACAAAGAATGAAGAGTGACTGCCCCATGGCAGGCTAGATAGAGTTTGCTTTGATCTGAAGACATGTGTCAATTCCTGGTGGCTCAGGGCCTGGATTTTAAGTGGCCACACATGTTTGGCTCTGGAATCAAAGCTTCAAGACCTAAAAGCATGGTGGTCAGGTCAGAAATGCTTTAGCCAAGCAGAAAACTCCAAATTACATCGTTCATGGAGAGTGCATTAGGGCAAATTGCCCCGCAGGTCCCCCTGAGGAGACTGTCATTAAGACGTAGGACACAATGGAGGCTTCCCTTTCATGAGTTAACCCTCCCTGTGTGGTCCATGAAAACTCTTAGTGTGAAAATTAGTCTCCCACATAGTCCTGGGTCATTGGTGACATCAGGGGTAAAGCAAAATCAAAATAACTCCTCTCCAGGGAAGGTGACTCACTGACCTGCATGGTAAGGTATTTCTTTCTCTCTGTCTCTCTACCCATCTCACTTTTATCAAGATGTTCTTGCTGGTAGCACCATCATCCTTTATCATAGTCCATTTCGATTCCAATCTCTTTCCTCCTTGTAGAGCTCCATTTCAGAAGAGAACCCTACTGGGCTGGTTTTCCAAGGGACCTCCTTAGTCCCTTTTGAGCTTTAATCTACCTACTCCTGTATCCCCCAGCCACTTGAGTAGGTAAAACCTCTCAGAGTTTTAGCTGCTGTCCCCAACTGGCCTACTGTACTTCCAGACGGGTGCCTGTCACCTGTTCTGTAATCCTGCTCTTCTCAGATGCTGGGTCGCGTCCCGTTGCCTCCTCCCCGTAGCTTCTGCCAGCACACAGGTCTTACGGCTGCTGGGGGACACTTCCTGCCCACTTGTGCTTTTGGCTTCATAGATATTCTGAATATTGTCTTTAGTTTTTGCTGTCACATTTCTCTGTCTTTTTCACATATGGCTTAAGAAAGCATCAGAAACTATGCTTAGCACTGCTACCGTCTCCTAGGCTGTATGTAATACATCTTTTAAAAAATGTAAATAGATTTACAAAAAAACAGATTTCATATATATGTATGTGTGTCTGTATATACAAAATAAAAGATCAAGACCACTCTTAGAATAACGGTACATGAAGAAAGAGTAAGTGAAAATGGTTCAGTAATAATATTTCTAATTATTAGGACCCATTATTAGGAATAATTTTAATATGCGATAATCACTCCAGCCTCGGGAAAAATTGTCCGTGGTAAGAGATTTTTCTTTGGTGCTGAGTGCCTCCTGGTTCCATAGTCTATCCCCTTCTGGCTTGACACAACTAACCTCCTAGGAACCATCTGTGGTTTGTGCCCCCTCACGGTCTACTAAAACCTTCTCTTTGATCCTAAATTTCCACTGCACCATAATTCCACGATAGAAATGTGAACTAGTACTTTTTAGAAGAACACGAGACTAAATGGAAATCTCCACTTAGCCATTAATTGAGTCAATCAGCTTTGACAAATCAATTTATCTATTATATAGATACTTGTGTATAAGTATTGATAAAGTCCAATAAACATAAAGAAAAATAAGTAAACGCCAAACCGTGTAATAAGTGAAAAGATGAGTGACACACACGGGTGTGATACAGACATGGGGTGTTTGTTCTAGACCCCAAACATTAACTCAGAATGCTTCAGTATCCTGGCTGAAAAGTACATGCACAGTGCTCAGGGGTAACAGGATTGTCGGGAGACCAGAGACTTTCTGCCCCTCCACTCCAGCTGCCTGATCTGTGCTACTGGTCCCGGAGTTTGGACCAGGAATCCTGCGGAGGCCTCCTTTACTCTTTGTCTTGGCCCCCTGTTTTTTGTCCTGAAGTCTCATACTACCCATGCTCTTAGTCTGCAGAGATTTTGTCCAGTTTCTAGCCTCCACCTTTACCCCCAGGTTTGACCTCAGGACAAATCCAGTATCCTTTGTCCCCACTGGCCTGAAAATCAATGGGTGGGGAGGGGAGTGTGCAGCTTGAAACCTTTTAGAAATTCCACTAAATGATATGCTGGCGCACATCTCAAACATGCTGTTCAAGAATTCAGCGTTCAAGCATAATTACATCTTATATAGGAAATAACACCTACTTAAAAATGTTAAATTATTTAAAGAGTTTGTTCCACATGAAAAATAAATATGCCATGACAGATAAGTGTCAAGTCCTTTGTAATTCTGAAAACATATAATTTCTAGTATTTCTTACAAGGATGCTTGCTCTACCACAGGGATCACAGGAGGCCGGCTACTTTATTGAGATATTTATTTTTTATTCACCGTTAAAGAAGACATGGAAGAATAAAATGACTTTTCCCAGCAGTTGGCTGCCAAGCCCTTCCCTTTCCGGGTCTGTGCAGCTCCCCTGATCAGGGAGGTCATTAAGCTATTTTGTGTTTCAGCACCAGGAACTGAAGCTGCGGTGGATGAGATATAATCAGACCCCTAACTATAGGGGGTTGCCCCATGAGACCCAGGTTCTTACAGCTCTTCACTGCCTCTTTTCTCCACCATACTTACAGGGCTTAATTCATCCTGCTCCTTATACACACCGAGTGCTCTCTTGCTCTGGCCCTTTGCATATATAAATCCCTCTGCCAATGAAGCTCTTATACAGCTAGATTCTTCTCCCACATGAGACAGGCATCTCTGGCCACTCTTGAAGGTCCCTGATCCTCTCCTACCACATTTCCTCAGCTGCTTGCTTGTTATAAAATGTATCATACTTTCTAATTATTTTCTATGTCTGTGTATTTGTTTTTGTTTGGCCTCTTCACGGGCATGGAAGGTGCATGATGGAGAAGATCATGTTTGTCATTTTCACTAATGTTCATCTGGTGCCCACAGCACAATCCCTGCAGCACGAAAGGCTCAGATATCTGATACATATTAATGCAGAATGGACAAGTGAGTGAATGGAAGACTTGGGCAGGTATTAGCAAGAAACCAGGCTGTGATGTTTGAAAGTGGGTGCAAGAGCCAGAAAATAAGATTGTTCAATAGGAATATTGGTTCAAACTTCAGCCTGAAGAAGGGAAGGTAGAAAGAATGCATAAGGCAGCTTGAAGCTACCTAGAAAAGCAAACTGTTTGTTCAGAGGGAACCCGAGAACATTACTAAATAGAAAAACCAAGAGCTTTCAAATAGATAATTCAGTCGAGTTACCTGGTTAAGTAAAAATAAGTCGATAAAAAATTACATGTTAGTAAATTTGGTTATTTGATGACAACGTGAGCCAAGCTAAAGATGCAAAATAAGTTGGAGTTAAAAATTACTGGAGTAAAAAAAAAAAAAAAAAATTACTGGGGTATGTGTCAGTAAAAGAGGTCCTGAAGGAAAAGTATAAAGATTAATTTGGGGTGAAGAATTTGAAGGGAGCTATCTGGGACACCGTGAAAGTAACATGGCTGCCAGCACTAAACATCAGATCCCAGTGAGTAAAGGAGATTCCACCTGAGATGATCGGAGAAGTTGTTACTCAAGTAATACATTTAAGTAGAAAATAGAGGCTAATGACTTCTCGCATAATTGTCTAGTTCAAATATCAACAAAATCATTGAAAAGCGTTTCATCACCATGGCAGGTATGTCAGATAACATACTGATGGTGTGTGTTTTATTAAAAATTTAAGAAACAGCTGTCTAATTGAGGCAGAAAAGATTAACAATGTAGCTGGTACAAGTTCCAAGGAGAGGAGGATGGAGGGACAGATGGAATGTCAGACACTGGATTTAAGCACAGGCACTCTGGTAAATGCTTCCACACAGGGGGGCAGATTAAGCTCTCCAAACAAACAAGAAAAAAAGGCAACCCAATAACAAAACAACTAAAATCCTCAGAGAGGAGAGTCTGGCTCCAACTCCTCCTTAATCCATCACTTGTCTGACTCCCAGCCCCTTTCTTGTGTCATGGAGAAACACAAGTGCAGCAATTTCTCACAGCGATGCCAAACACAGGCCTCCCCGGCCTCCATAAGAGTCAATGTAGTGATCAGTGAGTAACTAAACTGTAGATAAGCTATGAGAACTTTGAAGAGACATTATGAATCAAATATATCCACTCTGAGCTGCTGGAGATTGCTAATGTTTACCAGGTAAAGCTTTTTGAAAGTCAAGTTACTGCCAAATCTAGAAAATGGCGCACGCTCAGAGTCTTCCAGCTATGGGCAAAGTCAATCTCAAGGGCTAGTCTTTATACCTGAAAAAAAAATTGTTTTGAGGAATATTCCTTTAAGGTTGTATTTAAGAAGTGAATCTTCCAAGCCCCAAATTAAAATACTAGTAATCATGAAACTTAAACAAAATGTGAGCTTGGATACCTTCTTAATTTATTTTAAATTAATAACTTACAGAGTTTTGTAAAATCTATAGCTTGTCAACTATTATATGCAATGACGCTCCATTTATCCAGCACTTCCAGGAAACTGCTTCTTATAGGTGAATTTTCCAGATAACTGAAGTATACTTCTTTTTTTTGCATCTGAACAGTTTTTTGAAATACATACAAACTATATTGCTTTGCCAGTAGAGAAGGCTGAACTTAATCACCACTCCTCTTCCTCAGAGGATGTCTCAAGATTGTCATAAGGCCTTGTCCTTGATAGGGCCCTGGGACCCTGTTGAGGTATAAAGCACTCAGAGTTTTTCCCAGATCCAACATGCTCTGTTTCTGTAGTCCTAGCAGACTTTCAGAATGTTCTGGTCTTATTTCACTGGCATTTGTTTCACTTCTCCTATGTTGGCATTTCCATGAATAATTTGTTGACTTCTTACATCTGAGATTTCCCACTTTGAAAGTTTCATCTCCTCTTGAGAACACTTTAAACTTGAGAACACTTTGGCTTTATGAGAACCGTGTGCTTCACAGTGGCATGAACTACTCAATGACAGTTTTTGGTTTAATTTGGGGTTTCTTGCTGGGTTTAAAGTGGTTGAAGGTATGTAAAATCTCACATCTGGATTAGTCACAAGGGAACGTGTTTTTCTTTACCATGAGTACAGCAAAAAGCAACAAAAGGTTCAGTGTGATTGGAGGTTCAACATGTAGAAATTCAAGTTCAAGAATGAAAATATGACAATTCATGTGAGATGCTGGGTTATTCCACAAATAAAGGTAAATATACTTCCTGTTTGGAGACTACCGGACACAGTGTCAAGCTATGGCTGGTACTTCCCCTACACACCTCTACAACATACATTCTTGTGAAACAAATGCCTCTACAATATACCTTTCTTTTCAAGAAAGCTGTGTCAGTAACTCTGAAGTTAGTATTACACATACAACATTACAAACAGAGCGTCTTAATATTCAAGGTAAGTTATAAACAACACATTTGATTTAATTCTAAGTTGTTGGAAAGTAGTCTAAACAGATTAATCTGAACATTAAATTTAATTTAAAAAATTCCAAATGAAGTTTTATCATTTATTTGCCTAGGTAATTTTTGTTCTTGCTACCCTCTCCCTCACATAACACCAAGTCTAGAATCCGTTCTTTCAAAGAACACGGAGAGAGAAAGCAACATACCTAGGGATTCTCACGCTTGAGGCTTCCAAACTGCCTCCACAGATAAAAACTTCTGTTAGAAAAAATGCAGACTGTGCAAAGCAGAACAAATTTGATCCAAAGCTTGAGCTACTGTCAATGCCCTCGAGTTAGCCTGGAGAAAAGCCAGTTCCTTTGTATTCCAGTTGACCCTTTCGTACAATCCTGCCCTTCTCTTCTACGGACTGTGTATTCATTGCTTTATTTATCTTTTTCACTCTTACTTGCTTTTCCATTTAATATATCATCAAAGTCTTCTAAATATGCACCCCTCCCTCACACATAATCCTAGCTCCAAGAGCAAAAGCTTCCAAATGATTTCTTTGAGAGAAAGGATGCTCAGAAATGTTCTTACAACTGTATCGTTAATTTTCCCCAACGTTCTGTGGATTGAATAAGTCAGGTGGGAATCAAAGAGACTGTCATTCCCTTCCTTCTCCTCTGCTGTCCTCAGTGCTCATAGTTGGCCAGAAGAATAGATGATCACATCTCTTTAATTTTATACATAGTATGCTTTCTAAAAGGTACCCACGTGCCTTAAACAAAGCTTGAAACAAATAAAAACCAAAAGCAAAGATGTATTGGTACTTACTTTAAGACTTTACTTGTTTGTGTATTTATTTATTTATACAAAGGGCCTCACTCTGTTGCCCTGGGGTTGAG
>NW_003852471.1:1091299-1091714 GCF_000181295.1 Otolemur garnettii | reverse complement strand
CCCCTTCTGACCTACTTAATTTCCTTTGAGTTTTGCTTCCATAAATCTAATAAGTGTTGATCAACTAGTTGCAATTGAGTATTGAGTTCATGCAGTGTTGTTTTTCTATTCTTTTGTTTGTTTGTTGATTTGTTTTTTTGTTTTCCTATTCTTGTGATACTTTACTCTGGAGAATGGTCTCCAATTCCATTGACATTGTTATAAAAAGATACTGGAAGGTATTTTTTAGTTACAGAAGTTATATATATTTTTACATTGTCAAAACTATCCATTTTTTACTTCGTGTTTTCTGCTGTGGATGTGATGCTCAGTGATTTTATGTATCTGTTCTCCTCAATGCATTCTTTATTTTTTTCTATGGGTTTATCTTTTTGATTTAAGTTTTAAGTTCATCTGGAATGTATTTTAGTACATA
>NW_003852471.1:1089261-1090927 GCF_000181295.1 Otolemur garnettii | reverse complement strand
CATTCTCTTGGTTGGAGTCTCAGGATTCATTCTTGTACAGTGAATCAGAAGTTTAAAAAGGTTGTGATAGATTAAATAGTTAGGAAACCTTTCTCCAATATGATCCCATTTTTTCTGTGACTTTAGGCATTCATTTACTTATTTAAATTCTTATTGGGTGTCATTTATAACAGGACTAATTGCTGAGGATAGATGGATTACAAAGCTGCAAGGTTTATCCTCAAGTTCATGGTCTAGTTAGACAGGAAGCCTGGATACAAGCCAACACCCCCAGAACACAATGGTAAAGCCTGTACCATTTCACTCTGCCTAAGTTACCTTTGTAACATTGAAGATTTTTGTGGCAGGGAACATTTGAACTGTGTCTTGAAGGATAAATAAGGACTCACCAGGCAGACAGGAGAAGAAGGTATTCCAGGTCAAGGGAGCAGTCATTGGCAAGATGTGCATTTGAAGCCTGCCAGAATGCTGAAAAAATTATGAGAAGTTTGGTATAATTCAAGTAAATGTGCCAGAGAAGACATTGTGCTTAGAACGATCAATCTTGTGGCTGTGTAGAGGAAGTCCTAGAAGAGTGAAGAAAGTGGAGATTATAGATTGAGGGCTGTTTTAATAGGCCAGGTAACAAATGATGGGTGTCTGAACTGTCTGAACTGAAGTTACAGCCGTGAAGGTGAAGTGGGGAAATGAATAGAAAAGTACTTGGAAAGTAGACTTGGGCTTTTTGTTTACTAAACGGGGTGGGTGGTAGCATCGAAGCCAGGATATAAATTGTAGGAAGCATATTTACCTCTATATATCCTGAGTTTCAGTGACCCAAAGACTGTTTACTCAACAGCTGGTTATTGATAACCAGAGTACAAGAGAGAGGTTGGAACTGACTTAAACTCGGGGACATCATGATTTAAGATGGAGAATTATAAAATCAGTTGTCTGCAGGGTACAGGTGCCGGGCAGACGTAGTGCATGAGCCAAGTGGGTAACAAAGAGCAGTGAGGGCTGCCATGGGCAGAGGCAGCATGCCCTGTCTCGGGGGAGACTGCTGATGTGGGACAGTGGGCCGGGCACTGCTAGCTTTTTATTTTTTTATGTGAAACCAGAAACCTGAATTTTAATACGAGCTCTCCTAATCTCTGACTGGTTAAACATTTTTAAAGAGCACTTTTTGAGCCAAAACAGGTTAGTCAGCCGGCCCCATCAAGTCAGTGGACACCTGTGTCGTGGAGGGTAATGCAATTTGTACACCAGGCTGAAATAAAAATGATAATACAGTCTACAGGGAAGGAAGGAGAAGCTCAGAATGAAACTCATGAAAACTGGAGACTCAAGGGAGAGCCTTAAACAAGGTCCCGCACAAGGTGACCCATATCTTTCTAGTGGTGGGAGAGTGAAAATGCATCTTATTTTACAGCATAAAGATGTGGCCATGAGTGCCAACTTCAAATAAGTCCTCAATTGTGAGAAATATTACCGCATTCTGTCAACTGACTCCCATCCATCCATGCTGTTATTTCAAATCTTCTGGCCCCTAACCTCAACCATCCCCTCCCTTAGCTGGTGACCCTGTCTCATGCTTTCTACAGAAAATGAAAACTGCCAGGGAGGAAGTTCTCACATCCCTAACACTACACGTGTGGTGCTCCCTTCTGGTGCTGCAGCCTGTTTC
>NW_003852471.1:1087471-1089017 GCF_000181295.1 Otolemur garnettii | reverse complement strand
TCTTCCCTTTTAGAGTCTAACTTCTTGAAAGGATTGAATCCACACCCTGTCTCCAGTTCCCTCCCTCTGCTCGCTCTTGGGGCTATCTGATCTGGCTTTGGTTTTCGGGCTCTACCAGCCTCTGTCTTGTTGGGGTCACCGTATTACTAACTCCATTGAATGTTTTCTGTTCTCACCTGTCTTGTCCTCTTAGCATCATTTGACCCCGTTGGCCGTCTCCTTCGCATCCCCACTGTCTGCCTGGCTCTCTGATAAGGGCTCCCCTTAGTTCCCTCCTGCCCCTGCTCTAGACTGCGTCTTACTCTTCACTCCCCTGGGAACCCTGCCTTCGGTGGGTCAAATCTCGCTACCAAAAGGCCATGAAACCCTCCTTTGTAGCATTTTTTATGATGAAATTTTATATATGTGTTCTCTTCCCTCTTGCAGCTTCAGAAAGGCAGGAAGTGTGGTAGTTTTTCTCATCCTCGTGGGCACTGTACCTAGTCGATGGCCAGTTCCAAGCACCAGTTCCAAGCACACCTCTAAGGCCTGGGGTTCAAGAACTATCTGTCGGAATGATACCGGAATTTCACTCTTCAGTAGGTCCTTGGTCTTGGGGATTCGAAGAATGGACCCACAGACCACAGATCAGTGGTAAGACAGGACTTTTTATTAGTAAAAAGCACCAGAGCTTCTGGAAGGGGGAAAGAACTGAAGAACTCTCTCAGGAGTCCCCACGTAGGCTCGTTTATCTAGGGGTTTTAAGTCTAGAGGCTTACATAGAGCTGGCAGTTGGTCCTTCACAGTCTTTGTCCCTGAGAAGGGATTAGGGTGTGTGCTCCTAACCAAGGTGGAACCACCCAAAAAACCATCACAGGCTGCTTTGTTCATGATCTTATCAGAGCCCAGAGGGTGTGTCTCGAAGAAGGTAGTCTGCTTGTACCTGGAAATGGGGGTCTGACCTCTAAGCTCACCTGGGCCTAGAGAATAGGGTCTCCCTGTCTAGCCCTGAGTGGTGGAATCCTGTATCAAGAATGACTAAAGAGCTGATGATAACAACTTTAGTGCTTGGACCTGCGGACAATAGAGGCTACTTTGCTTGCCTGTCATATGGGGAAATCACTAGCCTATAGGCTTGTTTCAAATTCTTTCCTATTAAGATCATTTTAATTTTTATTAATTAAATACACATGAAATACATTTCAGGAATGTATTTAAGTTGAGTCGCACAGAAATGAATAAGACTTTATTCTTGGAGGAATAATTTTTTCCTCCTTTTCTATACTAAAAGTTAAATTTGAAGCAAAATTGGAATATCTACTCTTTTAAAGTGTTGCAAATGTAGAGAGAAAAAAAGTCAGAACATAAGAAGCAGAAGTCTTAACAGGTTCATTGACTTATTTAAAAAGTGCTTTTTTTTACTGGAAATATTTTCACATCATCAAATATATCAATGTAGAGAGATACGGAAAGGAGCCATGTTTACAGAATGATCTGATGGGACATTTTCACTATGAAAACTGAGCACTTCTTCCTTGCGATAGGTACTCCCCAACCGCTTTGGCAC
>NW_003852471.1:1083637-1086999 GCF_000181295.1 Otolemur garnettii | reverse complement strand
AACTCCGACTTCCTGGGGATTTTGTTATCATGGCTTCTCTGCCTGAAATTCTAATCTCAGTGCTGTTTTCTTGAGAAGCAATATTTTGACTTCTACTATTTGTCTGAGCAATGTGTCCTGGGATAGATCTTCTAAGAACTTCTCCTTCTGGACTAGTTGCCAGTTAAGTTCTGTGCCCAAGTACCTGGTACTTCCATCTGTCATAGCATTTTTGAGACTACATCACAGTTACCTACTTGTTAATTTCCCTCATTCAAGCATTCTGCAAATATTTATTGAACATCTACTCTATGACAATCTCTGTTCTGGGCACTGAGTCTACAACAACGAGTGAAACAAAGTCCCAGTTACCGTGGAGGTTAGATTTCCGCAGGGGCACAAAACAAACAAACAAACAAAAACCCAACATGTGAAGTGCCAGGCAATTTTAAGTGCTATGAAGAAAAATAAAGCAAAGTAAATGGTAAGTAAGTTCATTCTGGTGGGTAAATGGTTGCTATTTGTGGAAGATGGTTCTAAAAACCCTATCATGAAATGACAGGTTTTTTTTTTCTTTTTTCTTTTGTTTCTATTTTTACACAGATCTGAAATAAACAAGAGAGCAATCGATACTTATAGTTAAGTGAAGTTGTATTCTAGGGAGAAGGAAAAAGAAGCAGAGAGGTTGTGAAACTGAGATACTCCCGGTGCCTTTGGGGAAACAGCAAGGAGGGAAGTGTCCATTGTACACGGTGTGAGGCAGAGAGTAGCAGGAGATGATATCAGAGGGGTTGGTATGGGGGATGTCCAAGCAGGGGGCTGATGGTTCTCAAGTTGGCGGCACATTGCAAACAACTGGGGGAGATTGAAAAGTATGGAATAGCCCAGCCTCACCCCCAAAGATTCTAATTTAAATGATGTAGAATGGACTTCAGAAGTTGATGTTTGTTGCTGTTGTTGTTTTTGCTTTTTTTCTATCAGCTTTTTTCAGGGCTTATTACATTTTTATAGTTTTAGATTTATAGAAAAGTTGCAGAGATGGTATTAAAAGTACCTATTCTCAGCCACTTCCCCCCATTGTTAGTATCTTGCATTTCTGCATTACATTTGCTTGTTTGTTGAGTCTTACTCTGTTGCCCCAGGCTAGAGTGCCTTGGTGTCATACATAGCACACAGAAACCTCAAACTCTCAGGTTCAGGTAATCCTCTTGCCTCAGTCACCTGTAGCTAGAACTGCAGGTGCCTGCTGCAACTCCCAGCTATTTTTAGTAGAGATAGGGTCTTGCTCTTGCTCAGGCTGGTCTCCAACTCCTGAGCACAAGTGATCCACCCGCCTCGGTCTCCCTGAGTGCTAGGATTACAGGCCTGGGCCACGGCACATGGCCTCCAGGTTACATTGGTTAAAGTCAAGCAACCAACAATGGAACATCAGTATTAACTAAATTCTGCACTCTACTGGGATTTCACACTTTTTAAACTGTTGTCCTATTTTATTCTAGGATCACACCCAGGATGCCAGGCTACATTTAGTCCTCATGTCTCCAAAGTCTTCCTCTGGTCCGTGACCATTTCTCAGGCAGTTTTGAGGACAAATGGGGAGATGCTTTGTAGAATGTTTTCTGATTGAATTTGAAGAGGTTTTCTCAAGTTTAGACTGGAGTTATGGGTTTGTAGGTAAGAATACTTTCTTATCACATCATTTCAAGGTGACATGCTATCAATGAGACTCATAACTGGTGATATTAACCTTAACCACTGGGCCAACACAGAGTTCCCTGGGTTCTACACTGTAAAGTCTCTTTTCCTTCATTTTTCATGTTCTGCTGTTTGGAATTCACTGAGCACAGCCCACACTCAAGTAGGGCTGGCAGGTCTGCTTCTTGGAGAGGTGAGGCATTAGTATTTCTAGAGTTCCCATGGTGATTCTTCTAGACAGCTGATGTTGAACACACTAGACTTTTGCTTATATATATATATTTTTTAGGTTGAGAAAAAGTATTTATAACATACAGCATAGGATTAATAGCCAGAACAGATAAAGAATATCAATCCAAAAAGAACAAGATAATCAGAGGAAAAATGGGGAGAAGATATGAAAAAGTAATTCAGAGAAGAGGAAACCCGTCCATTCACACCTTAATCAGATTTTGTCCAGTCAATACCACGTGGGAGGTTTCAATTACCTTCAGCTATTTACAGGGCTGATATCACCACCATTGACAGAGGAGTCAATTTCTTTGGTTTTGAGACTTATTAATGATCTGAAAACTGAAATCACCCATCAACTCCAACGAGACAGGAAGCAATTGAAGGACTTTGAGCCTCAGAGTGAACGATTTGATGTATGATTTTAAGGATGGTTTTCCAGCTTCTCAGTGGATTCGAGGGGCAAGAAACAGGACCAGTGAGAGCTTTGGGAGGTTATTGCAATACTTCAGGTGAAAAATGTCTCAGGAGGAAACAATGATGCTTAGAGAGTTTACCTGCCTGAATCTGCACAGTTAAAAACGAGTTCACTGAGGTTGGGCCAGGTTATGTATCTTGCCGTGAGTCACCCAGATCAGGTGGCGAAGTTGGGTCTCAAGTCCAGGCTTCTCTCATTTCAAAGTCCAGAATCTTTTCCTAAGCAATAACTTGCCTTATATTGTCAGCTTAGCAAATTGTTAGAAAATGACTTTTTAAAAATGTTATTATTTCAGATGAATTAGAAAATGATTTTTTTTAATTTCTGAGAAAAAACTCTCATCTTATTTGAAATGTAGTCAATTAATTTCCCCCCTTCTAAACTATCTCGCATTTTCTCTCTCCATTCCTTTCCCACTATTCTTAATTGTAGACTTCATCATCTCTCCCCAGACTGTTGTAATAACACGTTAATTTATCTTCCTGATAAATTACTTGCCATATTTATATTTTAAACACAAAGGTATTATTATTAATCTCTATTGAACTCTTTCTCTGGCTCCTCATCACTTATGGATAAAGTCACAATTCCTTAGAACCATATTTAAGGCATTCCACCACTTATTCTCTGCCAACATATTCAGCGGTTGTAGATAATTCTTATACAATTTGTTTACAGGATGTGGAATTACTTGAAGTTCCTTTATAACACCACACTTTTTATGCCCCCCATGCCAACCTTCCTCAGCATTCACTCTCATCTACCTGGGGAAGGTTTACTTATCTTTTAAGGCACCGGTCAAAATTTATGCTTTCCATGAAATCTTCCCTGTCCTTTCTGAATGATTATGTGTTTTGAAAGAACATTGTATTATACCAAAATTATTTAGTTATTTCTTTGTATTCTGTCTCTTTCTAACAGACTGTGAGCTCTTTGCAAGCAGGGACTGTGTGGAGGTGTCCAATAACTCTTTTTTAAT
>NW_003852471.1:1082827-1083212 GCF_000181295.1 Otolemur garnettii | reverse complement strand
GAGCTGTGTATTCTTCCATTCTCGGTCCCCTATTGGAATGCTACACAATCCCTCCAATAATTATCAAGGGCATGCCACTCACATCTCTCCTGTCACTCTGTCCCTAAATTGATTGTTTGCAAAGGAAAAATACAGTGAGTTTGGAGAGCAAAATATTTTTGAAGTTAACGAATTACTCCAAACAAATATTTCAGGAAAATAACAGGGTTCTTTCCTTCACCAGTTTGATCCCTTGCAATTTGTGTTTCACTCAGTGGCCCTTTGGGAAGTGATACTGTCCAGTCAAGAAACACAAACAGCAAAAATGGAAATGAAAGAGAAACCAGCAATGGAGAAACCAGCACCAGACAGCATGATCAGATCCCTTGTCATGGAGAAGTTGATT
>NW_003852471.1:1077627-1082427 GCF_000181295.1 Otolemur garnettii | reverse complement strand
GCTCTGCAAGCTTTCTAATTTGCTCTAAATATCCCCACTGAGCTAAGCCTGCTCAAGCATAATTTTATGATATCACTTTCTTGCTCAGGAACTTCCAGTAGATTTGAGACAGTGCTTCTCAAACTTTAACATAAACTCAAAGTACTTGGGGATGTTGTTAAAAATGCAGTCTTGAATTCCGTAGGGCTGTGGAAGGCCCAAGATTCTGTGTTTCTAATAAACTCCCATGTGATGCTGAAGCTGTTTCTTCAACATATCTTGTCACCCTGGCTTTCCGAGAGCTCTCTGCATCCTCTTACCAGCCCTGCCTGATGTCCAGTGGCTTCCAGAAAGGACGCCCCTTTGCTCCAGCAGCTGTTTCTCAACAGTTGCTACCGAAGCCATTGTTCAGTGTGTTTTCTTCCTATTCTCATCTTGTTCCTTCATCTTCAGGAATCTCCCACCCGCAGTGACTCAAGCCTGCTGCTCCGGCTCCCCAGATGGCTTTCAAACTTTGACGTGCATGTGGTCGGTCACCTTATGGAAACTTGATAATTTGCACTATTCAAGCCTAATTCCAGGAGATTCTGGTTGTTAGGTGTGAGATGGAGACACTGTCATATGTTATGACACCACTTTAGTAGCTGGTAATTCTAATACCTGTTTCTTTAACCAAACTCTGAGAAATAGGATAACTTCATACTTCTAAAACTTATAGGTAAGTTTTCAGTGATACTCAACTGTTTATAGTATTTGACCTACTGTAAAATAGAGTATAAATGGTCTATTCATGTTTAAAGATGTCTAGAACTGTGGTTCTCAACCATGAACATACATTGGAATACCTTGAGGGATATTTTTAAATTTCCACAGAGGCCCTGTTTCCAGAGATTCTGATTCACTTAGTTGAGAAATGGATTTTGTGTGCATTCGTTTTGTTTTGTTTTGTTTTGTTTTTGCAAAGCTCTGTATTGGTTTCCTGGAACGCCATAACAAAGTACCACACATTTAGTGGCTTAAAACAGCAGAATCTTAGTCTTCCTCAGTTCTAAAGGTTGGAAGTCCAAAATAATGATAGGGCTGTGCTTTCTCTGAATGCTCTAGGGAAGAATCTGTTGCAGGATTTTTTTCTGAGTTTCCGGTGGTTGCTGGCAATCCTTGGCATTCTCTGCCTTATAGCTGCATTATTCCAATTTCTGCCCCTTTTATCATGTGACTTTCTTTTTTTTTTTTTATCATGTGACTTTCTTGTGTACCTCCAAATCTCACTCTCTTTATGAGGACACCAGTCACTGCCTACAGAACCCATCCCTATCCAGCATAATCTTATCTTAACTTGATCACATGTGCCAAGTCTCAATTTCCAAGTAAATTCACCTTCACAGGTGTCAGGGATTAAAACTTCAACTTTGTAGAACACAATTCAATCCATGTGCTTCCCCGAGATCCTCAATATGTAGCCAGGTTTGGGGAACTACAAGTCTAGACTCTTCGGTTCTGAAACTTGAGCATGTGTCACACTCCCCTGGAGGGCTCCGTAATACATGGATTACTGGATTCTAGGTCTGGGTGGGGCCCAGAGTCTGCACTTTTTCTAACAAGTTTGAAAACCACTGATCTAAGAAAAAGGGAAATGAAATGAATTCTGTTTCTCACATCCTTCAGGGACAGCACCCGCCACACACGAAAGCTTAGTGAAAATGGAGAGTGTGAATTAGAAACTGCACATTAACACGATTTCCAGGGAACTTGATGTTTGTTAAATTTTTAGAAGGACCATTTAAAATTGCTTTAAAATGGCTGATCAAATGAATTACTGAGAGAAGAGCTAAATCAGGGGTCCTCAAACTTTTTAAACAGGGGGCCAGCTCACTGTCCCTCAGACCATTGGAGGGCCGGACTGTGGGCCCCCGGACGAGTGGGCTGCTAAGCAGGACAGATAGCGGTGGCAAAAACACCCGGTGGGCTGGATAAATGTCCTAGGTGGGCCGCACGTGGCCCACGGGCTGTAGTTTGAGGATGCCTGGGCTAAATAAAAGAATGAGTAATGAAGCAGATTCCTCAATGGCCTATCTCCCAGAAGGCAAAAAGTGGGCCTTCCAAATTCAATGGCCAAGAAGCCGTCTTAGCAACCATGAGGACAGTGGCTTGTGATCATAGTGGCTGAAAGGAATCTGCTTGTTTATTCCGTAGAAGCTGAGTGTTCTCTGAGTGATTGGCCTGTTCCAGGCTCTCACTGAGTTCCAAACTTTTCCTCTCCCTGGTGCCTCCCAAATAATCTCATTTTGTGGCCTCACTAACTGCACTCTGTTACTTGTGCCAACATCTGAAATTGGAAGCAGGTTGGAATACAGAGAAAAACACAGCCCGCTGTAGATTTAGTGATGAACTGGCTCTGGGCCAAAAGAGTAGCAGGTAAGTTTCAGAGTTGCAGCTGAAAAAGAAAGAAAAGCCTTGAGAAAGTTTAGAGCCAAGTCAAAACATGCCATACATGATTTTCTTTTGGCAGGTACTTTGTAAAGTAAGAGTAGACCAAATTCCCCAGGTAACAGTAATTGACCTATAAATGTCTTTAGTGATAGATTGTGTTTCTGGAAACATTGTTCTAGAGCTAAAGTGCTCTTGTGAATCTCAGAAAGGGATTTAGAATTAGGTTTTGAAAATCCTTTTCTTCTTCTACTAATGATTTCAAGTTTCTTCTTAGAGAGTTGTTCTTTTTCTCCTTCTTTTGTTTTTTCTAAAAAAAAGTCACATACCCAAATAGCTTCTACCAGTAGGCCAAAGTTTTCTTAGAAAAAAGTCGCTTTTGGAAAGTCTGTGTGCTATTATTTCTTTTCTTTTCTCTTAGTAGAAAGAAATTTGCATATTTATTGAGATGACATTAAAATTGCAAATCGCATTAGAGAAATGAATATCTTTATGGTGCTCAGCGTTCCTACCCAAGAGTATGTTTCTTATCTTTTGATTTAATAGTCGGTTATAAAAGCCTGTTATAAGAGAATGAAAGGGACTACTCTAAAATAGCAGCAACAATGTAAATATCTAGTAAAAAGCCAACAGAAATGTGCAAGACCCATATGAAGACACTTAAAAGAACTATGAAGGATGCAAAAGAGGATTCGCTGCTATTTCTTTAGGGAGCCATTCACACCCTCATCACATAGTTTGATAGGAAGATGGCTAGAGTTCACATTAAGTCTCGTGTTTTTTAACCCGGCAATTTGAGGCAGAGCTGGTATTATGTTTTAATCAAATGAGTATTGTCTGGAGCCGCACTGCTATGGTTTGACGTTTGTATCTCCTCCAAAGTTCATGTTGAAACCTAATCCCCGTGAGACTGAATTAAGAGGTTGGGCCTCTATGAGGTGACTAGGTTAGGAGAGCCTCTCCCTGGTGGATGGGATTAGCGCCCTTATAGAAGTGCTTGAGGAAATGAGTCCAGCTCCCTTTTGCCCTCCTCCGCCCTCCTCCTCCTTCCTCCTGCAATGTCAGGACACTTCCTCTGGAGGAGGCAGCAACAAGATGCCATCTTGAAAGCAGAGAGCAGCCTCATTGGGCACTGAACCCACTGGTCCCTTAATCTTGACCTTTCTACCCTCCAGAACTGTAAGAAATAGATTTCTATACAAATCACCCAGCCTATGGTATTTTTTGGTAGCAGTACAAATGGACTGAGACAAGCATAGTCTGATTTTAGGAAGGAATGCCACTCAGATGTTGCATCCTGCTATACAGCTTGAGAAATAGTCCCTTAATGGTCTGTTATCTCCTCATTTTCCTCTGTAAAATAGGGATAATGAAATTTTCAATCTGTCTCTCCAGATGTCTATTAGATTTAAAGAGAACACATATCTCATAACTAAAAAAAACTTTCCCCCCATATTTTTAGCCATGTAATAAGATTTCTGTAATTTATTTTATTTCCAGTACGAGTTTCCAAAATCAGTTTTTACATTCTAAATGCTCAATTAGGCAAATAGCATTTTTTTGGTCTGAAATCGGCCCGCTCTATACAGTAAGAGAGCTTTACAGGAAAGAGCAGAATTAACAACTCCGGGTCTCCATTCATGAACAACACAAAATGTGCCCTAACCAAACCCAACATGAAAAATCCTCCGTCTCCCTCTCACATTCTCGGTTGATAAATTGCTGAATCACCATGTGTGGCAGCCAAGTTCAACTTTCCTGGGCATGCCCTTTGAGAATTGTCAGGGGCACCCAAGGTCCCTCTGCTATTTCTAGATAAGAGAACAGAAGAGAAGCCTGACGCCACACTCTAAAATAGCTCGGTGTGTGTGTGTGACAGAGAGAGCGAGATTATTATTCCTCTCCCCCTTATTAAAGTGGTAGAGACTCTGTATGTTTATGCAAATCACAGGTTGCAGTTCAGGAATAATGGAGGGAGCTTCAGACATCATGCCTTTAAACCCTAAATTGTAAAATGATATAATGTAGATCACTCTGGCCACCAGTCAGGAGAACTGGATGCTGGCTCTGGCTCCCTGAGGTACGCTGCGAGTCGCTTGCCAAGAGTAGCAGGAGGAATTGATAATTAAGATTTTCTTTCTCTTGCATTTGAGAACAAACCTACAATAAGAGTGAACCTCATCAGGAATAGAAACAGCATTCTGCTAACAACATTTTATTGATTTCTGGTGCTGATACTTAGAACTATGTCTCTCTTCTATAAGTCAAAAACAAGTTACTTTAACTGGACCTTGAAAATTATTTTAAAACTCTTTAATTATGGCTCAGCGCCCACAGTTCAGTGAGTAGAGCCCCAGCCACATACACCAAAGCTGGAGGGTTTGAGCCCGGCAC
>NW_003852471.1:1065716-1077363 GCF_000181295.1 Otolemur garnettii | reverse complement strand
TAACATAGTAAAGGGCTGATGAGAATAAGTACTTTCAAGATGTGAACGAGCTTTAGCTCTGGAAATGTCTGTCTGAATGTGGTTGAGTACTTTAGTAACACTGAGATTTGAGTGTGTTATGCAAACTCTCTGGGCATCAGTTTTTTCTACTGTAATAAAATAGTAAAACAATCCTATAATAAATAAATTATAGGATTGTGGTGAGAATGAAATAATATATAGCATATAACATTTCAATCAGGGTGCCCAATATACAGTGAGTATCTGTGAATTTGAGCTGTAGTACAGACTATACTTGCCCAATTTATTTACTTACATTGAAATACTGTGCAGTTAAATGTTTTTAAAAATGTTTTCCAGCTGAGTTTTATTTTTTTATTGAGACAGAGTCTCACTTTGTCACGTCCGGTAGAGTACCATAGCATCATAGCTCACAGCAACTCAGACTCTTGGGCTCAAGCGATTATCTTGCCTCAGCCTCCCTGGCAGCTGAGACTACAGGTGCCTGCCACAATGCACAGCTATTTTTGTTTGTTTGTTTATTTAGCAGTCCCGGGCCAGGTTCAAACACACCAGCTCCGGAGCATGTGGTCAGTGCCCTAACCCTTGAGCTATGGGCACCTAGCCTCCAACTGAGTTCTAAAGTCACTTGTGGCCCAGAACAGAGGCTCACAACTGTAATCCTAGCACTTTGGGAGGCTGATGGGGGGATCATTTGAGCTCAGGAGTTTGAAGTTATAGCGATCTATGATCACACCACTGCACTTCAACCTGGGTGACAGAGCAAGACCCTATCTCTTTAAAAAAAAAAGTCCCTTGAAGTTTTAATTGCACTGATGTAGGTCTACAGTACTGGCCTACATTCTGTTTTTCTTTTTAAAGTAATTTTTTTTTTTAATTTCAAAATATTAAGGGGGTAAAAATGTTTCATATTACATGGTTCACCTTTTATAATGTGTAAGTTGGGGCTTCCTGTGTGCACATCACCCAAATGTTTTCATTGTAGCTGACAGGTAGGTTTTTATCCCTCTCTCATCCCCCTTCCTGATTTCCTATAACCTTTCCAACTCTTGTACCCATGTATGTCCCTTCATCAGCTTCCAGTTACTAGAGAGTACATGTGTTTGTTTATCCATTCCTGAGATAATTTCACTTAGGACAATGATCTCCAGTTCCTCCAAGTTGCTACAAAAGACATTATTTCCCTTCTTTTTTTGACTGAGTATTTCTCCACGGTATGGGTCTGTGTGTATAATATATGTATATACACACCACGTTGTGTTAATCCATTCATGAATTGATGGCCACTTAGATTGATGCCATGTCTTTGCAATTGTGGTGCAGTAAACATTTGAATGCGGGTATTTTTTTTTTTTGTCAATAAAATCACTTCTTTTTCTTTGGGTAGATAGTCAGGACTGGGATTTCTAGGTTAAGTGGTAAATATACACCCATTTCTTTGAGGAATCGTCATAGAGGTTTTCCATAGAGGTTATGCTAATTTGCAATCCCACCTACAGAAAAGCATTCTTTTCTCCCTGAATGATTGTCCGTATACATTTTTTGTACCATTTTAATAAAGGCCGATCTGACATGGGAAAGGTGAGACCCCATGGCGGTTTTAATTTGCATTTCTTTGATGCAGGTTGAGCATTTCTTCATATGTTTTTTGGCCGTTTGTCTATCATCTTTTGAAAAACTTCTGTTTATGTCTTTTATATTAGGTTTCACTTTACTTGATATTTGTTTTAGACAGAGTCTCACTCTCTGCCCTGGGTAGAGTGTCATGGTGCCTAGCTCATAGCAACCTCAAACTCTAGGGCTCACGTGATCCCCTTGCTTCAGCCTCCTGAGTAGCTGGAACTACTGGCGCCCACCACAACGCTCAGCTAATTTTTTTTTTATTTTTATTTTTAGTAGAGACAGAGTCTTGCTTCTGCTCAGGCTGGTCTCGAATTCCTGAGCTCAGGCAATCCACCCAACTCAGCCTCCCAGAGAGCTGGGATCACAAGTGTGAGCCATTCAGTGTTTATTAATGATTGATCCTTTTAAATTCTCTGTTATAATCTTTAAACCTTTTTCAGTTTCTCTAATACATAGTCATTCTTTCTCAATCTTGCAATTCTTGGTTGGAAGATATGAATGCTTTTTTAAAAACAACAAATTCCAGAAGATGGTCCTATTTGCAACAGTGGAGCCCTTTCTTCCATTAACTCTTCTATTACCTTATGTATGGAAAATGCACTTTTAGAAGAAGTAATAAGAGCATTGTAAGATACTTTCTCAGTATGAAGACAAAGCCATTTCCTCTATTATTAAAGGAGAAAATCCACTTTTTCTGAAGTCACACAAAGACTCCAAGTTAAAATGTTCCTTTATCTAAATCCTGTGAATATCCACTTTCATTATTGAAATTAAAATGAAATCTCTTAGTTTGGGGAAGATCCTGCACACATTAGAACAATCAAATTACATGTTCTCATTACCTTCTGTTTTCTTCAACTGTCCCTAAAGGGCACGAATCTCAAGATGTTATTGTTCATTTACTTAGAGTATTTCTTAATTCTCTCAAAATCTCCAGAGGCCATTATTGAAATCAGGCTGATCATGTGTTGTGAAAATTGGTTGGTTTTATACCTTTGAAAACAACCAAATTTGTATTTGTCTGAGCCTTAGTTTGTATCCCAAAACATAAATTTCGTTATTTGGTTCTTGTAGTCTAAGGCAAAAATGAAAGTTTATTATTGTCATATAAAAAGCTAATGATTAACCTCAAGAATAATAAAGGATAAAAATAAGAATCTGACTGTGGAATTTCAAAGCATTTATTGAAATAAAGAAAGAACTTTTCATATCTAGGAATTTAAAGGGAAAAAAAATCACCTTGCCCTTGATTCAAGCTATACTCATAGTGATTCAAGATAGAGTGATGGCTATATAGGAATATTGGGGAGAACTGGAATGTTCACCATTCTTATAGGTAAATATTCAGAATCTCCATTAAATAAATATTACTGTGTCATAAACACAAAAGAATAGTTAATGACATGGAAAACTATTCATACAATATTCTAGGGGAGAAAAAATACCTCATAAATAGCACAGATAGCACAGAACCTTCTAAGAATATAAGTATTTCAATCAGTAGATAGGTAAAAGTACCCATACATAGACAAAATGGCAAAAAAATAAATTTGCAAATGTAATTATATGAATGGGTTAGAATGGATTGGTTTTTAATGTGTAGCGATCTGCATTTTAAACATTATCTGTAAAGTACATATCATACATTTTAAAATAAACTTACCATGTAGTTACCCAATAAGTATGACCTCTGGATTTCAATCCAGACACATTTTTATTTTTGTCTCTTACTGTTCTTTTAACATTTTTCAGCAGAAAAAAATATGTACCAGCTTAAAGCTCTTTGTTGTTCATTCCTTGATAGCAGACAGGCTTGACTTCACTTTAAATCAAAAACACATTTTACTCTAGAAAATAGTCCAGACACTTTCTGGATAGTTTTCTTCTTTTCTCGTGGAAGGATTTAACTCTATGAACTTTCTTCTCAGCCTTGACTTAGCTGCTGCACCCACACGATTTCCTATGTTGTACGTTCATTTTCATTCAGTTCTAAGTATTTTAAGATTTACTTTGAGACTTTATCTCTGAACCAGGCATTATCTAGAAGCATGTTCTTTAATTTCCCAGATGTCTCTGTTGTTATTTTCTCGTTGGATTCTGTCATTATCAGAAAACATACTCTTTATGACTTCATTCATTTCAAATTGGCGGAGTTTGGCTTGCGATCCAGAATATGATCTATGCTGATCAATGCTTCCTGGGTAAGCTCTGTTGTTTACTATTGTGTTTTCTTGGTGGACTGAGCCTTTTATTATTATTATTTTTTATTTTTATTTTTTTTTTTTGAGACAGAGCCTCAAGCTGTCCTCCTGGGTAGAGTGCTGTGGCATCAAAGCTCACAGCAACCTCCAACTCCTGGGCTCAAGCAAGTCTCCTGCCTCAGCCTCCCAAGTAGCTGGGACCACAGGCGCCCGGCTACTTTTTTTTTGTTGCAGCCATCACTGTTGCTTGGTGGGCCCGGGCTGGATTCAAACCTGCCACCTTAGGTGTATGTGACTGGCACCTTAGCCACTTGAACCACAGGCACCAAGCAGAGCCTTTTATTATTAAGTAATGCCCGTCTTTTTCCTTAGGAAGTTTTTTTCTTTTTTGCTCTGAGATTTACATTGTCTGATGTTAATACATTCTCTCTTTCCATTTTTTATTAATGCTAGCCCAGCACCTCTTCCATCTGTTCAGTTTTAACCTACCCACCTTGTTATGTTTGAAGTGAGTTCTTGCAGACATTGCATAGCTGGGTCACATTTTTTAAATCAGTCTTCCAGTTTCCATTTTTTAGATAGTTGAGTCAGTTTACATTTAAAGTAATTATTGATGCCACAGGGCTTAATCTGCCAAATATTACTTAGTTTCTGTTTCCTCTGGTTTTCTTTGTTTTTAATTCTGTCTTGCCACGGATCCCTTAGACAAGTTTTAGAATCTTTTCTTGTGTTATTCATAACGTTTTGAGAATAGTTTTCTTGATCGTCGTTTTCTTGATCTAATGTACTAGTCTCCACAGCTTATCATAATGCTAGTCTTCTAGTTAAACCCTTTACCTTATCCATTTTTAAAATACAGTCATGTGTTGATTGTGTCATTAGAGAATCTCATCTTATGAGAACATCATAGAGTGTACTTACACAAACCTAAATGGAATAACCTGCTATCACTGCTGGACTATACGGACAGCCTCCTAGGCCACAAATAGCCTTTATAGCATTTATTGTACGTGATACTGTAGGAAATTGTAACACAATGGTATTTGTGCATCTAAACGTAACTAAATGTAGAAAAAGTACATTAAAAATGTAGTGTGACAGGTAAGTCATGTCACACCTATATATAGCACTTGCCTTGAATGGAGTCTCAGGTTGCTGTGAGTGAGTCAGTCAGGGAGTGGTAGGTGAATGTGGAGGGCAGGGACGTCACTGTGCACGGTGCTACAGAGTTTATAAACACCGTACACTTAAGCTACACTAATACAGAAAGTGTTGCTCCCACAATACATTGAGAGGAAACTGCAATTTTTTTACTTTATAAACTTTACAATTTTTGAACTTTTAAGTTTTTTGGTGATAACACCTTAAATTGGACAGCCGTACAAAAATATGTTCTTTTATATCATTCTGTAAGCTTTTTTCTATCAATTATTATTATTATTTTTTTACTTTTTAGACTTTATGTTAGAAACTAAGACACAAACATGCACACTAGCCTAGGCCTCCGTAGGTCAGAAACCTCAAATCACTGCCTTCCCCCTCCATATCTTGTCCCCCAGGAAGACTTTCAGAGGCAGTAACACACACAAAGCTGTCATCTCCTGGGGTGACAATAACTTCTTCTGAAATTACCTCCCGAATGACTTTCCTGAGGCTGTTTTATAATTTACTTTTTTATAAGTAGGAGGACAACACTCTAAATTAGTGATAAGATGCATGGTATAGTAAATACATAAACCAGTAACATAGTTACATATTATCAAGTGTTATATACTATAGGCAGGTAGGTGCTATAATTTCATATGACTGGTAGCACAATAGGTATGTTCCCACCAAATAACCACAAACTCAGAGTAATGTGCTACCCTGTGATTTTACGACAGCTATGATGTCATGAGGAATTTTTCAGCTGCAGCGTCATTATAATCTTCTGAGACCCCTGTCATGTATCAGTCCATCATTGACCAAAGTGTCACACCATGCCTAGCTTTGTAATTGTCTCAGGCATTTATACAGACGTCGAGCACCATGACAGATGATACTGTAACTTCTGCTTCAGGCAACAAATAAGATTTAATAAACTCAGGAGGGAAAGAGTACACTCAGATCTTCTGACTGCTTTGCCTTCTTTAAGGACGTCTTCATTTCTGAAAAATAGTTTTACCAGATAGAGATTCCAGGTTGGCTATTCCGTTTTTAATCAACACACAAAGAAATGTTGTGGCATTTTCCTTTGGACTGCCTGGCTTCTGATGAGAAATTCACTGTCCTTCAAGTGGGTGCTCCTCCAACCACTTGTCTGAGATTGACTTGAAGAAGTTTTTTTTTCTTTGCATTAGTTTTCAGAACTTTAATTATGATATGTTTTTGCATGCATTATTTGGTTTTATCCTATCTAAGATTTGCTCAGCTTCCTGAATCTTTATATTCATGTATTTTGTTAAATTTGGAAAGTTTTGTTTGGTGAAAATATTTCAAATTGTATATAAAACCAGCACACTGTACCCTATGATTGCATTAGTGTACACAGCTATGATTTAATAATAAAAAAAAAATTGGAAAGTCTCCTTTAGTATTTCTTCATTACTTTCTCACCTCTACCTTTTTTCTCCTTTCTCTCTGAGACTCTGATGATATAAATTTAGACTGTCCCACAGTCTCTGAGGCTGTGTTAATATATATTATATATAATATATTGTATTTACATATTCTTCTAATCTATTTGCTCTCTGTCATTTAGATTTAACACGTTCTATTGATTTGCCCCTAAGTTCACTGATTCTTACACTGTCATCTCTAATACACATCGAAGCTGTCCAGTGAAATTTTTCATTGGTTTTGTTTCCATTTGTGTCTTTTTAAAATAATTTTTTTTTCCTTTTGTTTTCTGAGACTTTCTATTCTTCACTTGATTTCAGGGAGCTTATAATTTCTCCTTAAGCACTTTTGTGGGGCTGATTCAAAATCTTTTCTACACCTCCAGCATCTCCTTCCTGTCAGTCTTGTCTAGAGACAGACAGCTATACTCTTGGCCCATCCTCCAGCCACCCGGGCTGGTGAGCTTTCTAACTCAGCAGTGCCCTCGGGAGGGACAAGCACTTTTCTGGGATACCGTCCATCACTGGATGCAGGGCCAGGAGCACCTGGAACTGTGCGTTCTGGGTTGACCTCTGCTGTTGGATGGAGAGCTGTCCTAGATCTGCTGCTGCTGCCGCCAGGTAGAGGGCAAGAACATACTTGGCCCAGGTTTAGTTGCCTCAGGCTTGTGGATAGAGATGGAGAGCCAGGAAATGCCTGGCTTAGATTTCATTCTGCTGCTGGGTAGAAGGCTGGAAGTCATGATGTCCGAATGGCTATCTGCATTGGCTGACAAATCTGCCTATAGTGGCCCTGGGTTGCCCTTTGCCTGTAGGTGGAGGGCCAGGAGACACCTGCCCTGCTGATGCCATCAGAGCAAGTGGGAGGGCCTGTTGGTGCCAACAGGGCACGTATTTTTTAATACCACAGATTGTGCTATTCTTTCCTAGTCAATAAATCTTAGAATGTTCTTAGTGGTATTCTTTTCCTGGTTTTACCATCTGTCTATTAAGGTGATTGCTACTGAGTCATATCTAATCCATTTTGTACTGACTCTACTAGTTAGTGTCATTTTGATGCTATTTTACACAGTCTTCATCTCCTATTAATAATATTAGGCTTAGGAGAAATGATAAAATATTAAGGAAGAGCACAACCACTACCAGATATTAAACTAATTAGTAGATTAACATCAAAGACCATTTGCTTCAAATTTCTTATAAGAATAATAAACAGTGATTAGAGTGGTTATTCTGCCAGAAAGCAGAACTAATTGATAGTTCCACCTACTCTAGCTTGTTCATCACTCAAACTGAGTTAAGCATTATATCAATAATGATTCCAGAAATTCAAAACGGGGCCCAAGACCAAATGATTTATTAGTATATATCAGTTCAGCAAGTATCCATAGATTATTTCCCATTTGCTTGATGCTAATCTACCTTAAGAAAAATAGGTTTTCCATTTTATAGAATGAGTCTTAACTAATCCATTCCATTTTCCTGAATCACCCTCTCCTTTGTTCTCTCAATACACAGCTCATTTAGCTTGGGTAGATCCCACTTAAACTATGGCATCTCAGTTTTTTTCCTAACAAAACATCAGTGTCTGGTGCTACAGCATTGGTGCCAAAGCAGCAGGTGTCCTGGAAGTGCCCCGGGAGCCTCACTGACAGCTGGAAGGGCTGGAGTAATAAACACAGCCAACCCTGTGCAGTCCAGCCAGCACCCAGCCACACCAGCATCTCCACACTGTGCTTTCACTACCATGCCCCTTGATGTTTTTCACTTTACCTGAAGCAACTTGTATTTAATAGGCATTAATATTTACTAATTTTATAAAAGTTTATTACTGAGAAACACCACCTATACTTGTATGTTAGAGGAAGTTCTACTTTAAAATATCACATATTACTATATTTATATGCTGACTTCGAATTCATACCTGTATCTCTTGAACACTCTAGAATTCTTCATTCATAATATTCTGTTTCCGATAGGAATTGTAGCAGAATGTCCTGGAATCCTAAAAAGGTGATATATATAAAATTGACCTTATCTTTTCTAGCCTCTTATTTCTCATAATTGTCACAAGATCTCGTTCATTTTTTCCCCACACCAACCTGAGAATCCTACCAGAATCTTCCTTGTCTTTGTTCCCTACACTTAATTAGTGCTGTGACAGTTTAGGTCCTTTAAGAAGTAGATGTTGACACGAAGTTGAGATGTGCAAGAGATTACTTGGGGAGATACTTTGAAGGATAAAGGGAGGGAAGTCAGCATCAGTAAGAAGAGTCTTTAGACTGTGATGCAGATCTCATACCCAGGAAAGTAAGGGGGAGTGTCTTCACCCACTTGGGCTGTTATAACCAAATACCATAGGTTGGGTTATTGATAAACAACAATTATTTCTCACAGTTCCAAGTCTGAGAAGTCAAGGCACTGGCAGATATTGGTTCTTCCTGGTTCATAGAGGGATGGCTATCTTCTTGCTGTGTTCCCATGTGATAGCAGAGGCAGTGGATTTCTGGTGTATTTTTATAAGGGCACTAATCTCATTCATGGAGGCTTTCCCCTTATGACCTAATAACCTCCCAAAGGCCCCATCTCTAAGTTTCATGATACAAATTTTAAAGGGGGAGGAGCAAACATTCTGTTAATAGCAGCAAAGAAGATACATTGGATAGAAAGACAAGAAAGTTTCAGTTAGGACACTGGGGAGTACTTGAGCCAAGTCTCTGGTTATGAATCCAGTATCCCATGGGGAGCTTTGTATCCTACAAGAATGACCTGAGCTAGTTCCCCCAGCCATGCTCATTCATTGGCTGGACACAGCCCACAAGAAGCATCCTCTCCATGAATGCAGTGGTGGAGCTGGTGGGGTAGAAGTTGGGCCCACCCTTCAATTACGTTGCACAATAGCAGGGTTACTGAGAGATGCATTTCTTGGGTGTCACTTCCCAATCTCTATCTGTTAACCTCTGTAATAGCTGCAGGATCTTTCTGATCCATTCCCCTCGGCAAGGCCTCATCATTTTCATCAGGAATGCTAACTGTTCTCCCCGCCATCAGTCTTGTTTGCCTTCCACTCCAGTGCATTCTCCAAACTGCTGCCAAAAATGTTCCTTTCACATGCAAATCCAATTTTGTAACTGCCCGGCGGCAACCAGATTATAATCTTTCAATGGACATTCATAGATAACAGCCGAGCTTCTTAGCATGGTAACAAGGACGCACCAAATACTCCACTGGGCCTGCTAGCTACATTTCTCAACACTTCCCCCCCCTCTCCAGGAAGCAGGATGCAGTCCACTGACTGAATTTGTAGTCCCCTGCACACACCTTCCTGAATATCACACCCTGTCCTTTGCACTCACAGTTTCATCTCCCTGGAATGTCCACCCTATCTCTGCCTCCTGCTGCCTCATAGCCTGATTCTTAACTGCCACGTGGTTCAATATATTTTTCTAAGTCAATAGTTACTGTCTTCACTTCACGGTGGCTAGAGAGACTTTAAAAAAAATAACGCTGATGCTTGGGTCCCATGCCCAAAGATTCTGATTTAATTAGTTGAGGATATGGCTGGGCATTAGAAGCATAAAAGCTCTCAAGAGAATTCAGCTGTGCAGCCACAGCAGAAATGAGAAACAATGCTTTGTTGAAGCTCTCCCCCAGGACTCTCAAGTGCCCAGTCTAAGCTTAGAGCTCCTTCTCAGAACAGCCTCTGAATCCCCTCTTCACATGCACATAGACACTATGTGTGGCACCGGGGGAGTTTGTTGTAACTTACCAGGTAAAAGGAGAATGTGTCTTCTTACCGTTATTTTAAAAAATTGTGCTAAATATAGCTTTGAGTTCTTATCTAGAAATGAGAAACCCAATATTAGTTATTATTAGAGGACTAGTCCCACTGCCCCTACTCCAGTTTGGATAAGCGTCTAAGAAGGCCACTGCCAATAGAAAGAATATGGGAAAGGACATGGACACCTCCGTCCTTCATGTTTGCCCTTGAGGTATTCAGTGTCCCAGCCCAAGTCTGATGTGCCACTGGAAGTGGGTGCCTCCACTCTGCTCACCCACTGACCTTCAAGGCCATAGTTTTTAATGCTCACTCTTCAGGGCCTCACTGAGAGAGAACACCAGTGTTTCTTGATGTTGTTGGTAATAAGTCTCCATTTTTTTAATGATTTGAATACAAAACCCTAGGTGGTGATTTTCTCTTTCTTTTTCCTTTCCTTTCAAAATATTAAAAGGGTACGAATGTTTTTGGTACACACATCGCTTTTGCTGTGCTTGAGTCATGGTTACAAGTATGCCCATCCCCCACTGTTCATTGTACTTGTTAGGTACATTTTTACTCATCCGCCTACCCCCCTATTTGGTTTCTACTGAGTTTTACTTCCCTCTGTGCACATGGGTGCTGGTTGGTTAGTTTCAAGTTAATAGCAAGTACATGTGATGTTTGCTTTTCTGTTCTTCAGATACTTCCCTTAGGATAATAGTCTCTAGCTCTATCCAAATTTTTGCAAAGGGAGTAAATTCATCACTTCTTGCGGCTTAGTAGTACTCAAGTACAAGATTTTGTTAATATACTCATGAATCTACACACTCATGGTGGCTCATACCTGTAATCCTAGCACTCTGGGAGACTGAGGCAGGAGGATAGCTTGAGCCCAGCCTGAGGAAGAGTGAGACCCTGAGACCCCATCTCTACCAAAATTAGAAAAATTAGCCAGGTGCTGTGGCAGGTGCCTATAGTCCCAGCAACATGGGGGCCTGAGGTAGGAGGATCACTTGAGCCCAGAAGGTTGAGGTTGCTGAGAGCTAGGCTGATGCCATGACACTCCAGCCTGGGCAACAGAGTGAGACTCTGTCTCAAAAAATAATATAAAATAACAGAAAAAGAGAAAACAATGCAGAATATGCATGGTTTTAATTTTGTACATTAAACAAAAAGTGTAAATCTCTTACACATATCTTTTATAATGTTCACATTAACAAAATTCCATTAGGGATTATAAATAATGGCTATTTTCCTTTTTATAATTTTTATTATTCACATTTCCCACAATAAACATGTATAATTTGTGAAGAGGAAAATACTACATTTTTTTTGCACATAGTCTCTGTTGCCCTGGGTACAGTGCCATGGCATCTTCATAGCTCATAGCAACCTCAAACTCTTAGGTTCAAGTGATCCTCTTGCCTCAGCCTCCCAAGCAGCTG
>NW_003852471.1:1062286-1065696 GCF_000181295.1 Otolemur garnettii | reverse complement strand
GTGTCAAGGTGCTTCCCAGGCTGGACTACTTCTTTTTGCCTTTCTTTTTATTTATTTATTTATTTATTTTTGAGACAGAGTCTCACTTGGTCACCCTTGATAGAGTGATGTGGCATCTTAGCTCACAGCAACCTCAAACTCTTAGGTTCAAGTGATCCTCTTGCCTCAGCCTCCCAAGCAGCTGGGACTACAGGCACCTGCCACTATGACTGGCTAGTTTTTTTTCTACTTTTAGTAGAGACAGAGTCTTGCTCTTGTTCAGGCTGGTCTGGAACTCCTGAGGTCAGGCGATCCACCTGCCTTGGCCATACAGAGCAGGAAGATTCCAGGCATGAGCTGCTGCACCTGGCCAGAACATATCACACTTGTAAATATTGAATGAGATTTTGTCACTTGCTAAAATTTGTAAACATATTTTACAGAACATGTGATTTATTCCATGAAGTCTTTTAACAAAAGAATACATTTTTTTCCTGGAAGGGACTGCATGAATGCCACCCATGTTAAATGTTTAAATTAAAAAAAATTGATTGTTCTAGGAAATAATATTCATAAGGCATCAGGGTCTTAACATGTTATTTTACTTTTCAAAGATGTATAAACTTCACCTAGCTTTTAGGTATTCACTAGTATCAACGTGAGTAGCATAGAAAAAGACAAATTTCACATTCAAATCCTTATATTGGAATTATTCTCACATGCCAATGGTTTAGCCAGTGAGTCAGAGAGCAGGATTCCACCTGCTATAAGAAATAGAAACATGGACTAGGGAGGTCATCTGACTTGGAAAGTGGCTTGGGTGCCCTCAGAGGTTCCTTAGAAACCGAAGATTCTGGATTTCTAAATCTACAAAAGTAATATATTTCTTTTCTCTTCCTTCATGTCAGACATTTGTAGTCTCAATTTGTCAAACATTGCCCAGTTCAGATGTATAGCTGGGATGTGTTACGTTGACACAAGTCCCACATAATGTCACTTATAATTAGAAGACCCCGGCACAGGCATAACACTTACACTTTGCGTGCCATATACCTTGGATGAGACTCATCAGCATTAGTCTCTAGCCTTCTCCAACCCGTGCTGTGCCCTGGAGAGGCTGACCTGTGTGGACTCTATCAATGGGCTTTTTTTTTTTTTTTTTCTGGCTTCCTGTTAGCTTGGCAAATAAAGATCTTAGCAGAAGATGGGCATCAATAGATGTAGGGCATCAAGTCCCCTGACGTATTCTTGAGCAGTCTCCTTGGACTGACTGCTCCCTCTAACCAAGGGCACGGTTCCTGTCAAAGCAGCTCTGTCCACAGGACTCTCTCTGGGTTTCACTCAATGCTCTCTCTTATTACTTTTTTAAGCCTATAGGTAACAACGTGTTATTATCCCGGGAAACCACACTACCCTCTGAGGTTTTCCCATACATTAGTCACACCTTTGTATTAATCTTACTATTAAATTCTCATCAAATTTACTCACTTTGAGTATGCCAAGGCCTGGAGATGGCTCACTCAGGTGACTTATTTATAGAAACAAAACCTTTGATGATATATATATATATATATTTTTTTCCCCCCAGAGACAGAGTCTCACTTTATCACCCTTAGTAGAGTTCTGTGGTGTCACACAGCTCACAGCAACTTCCAACTCCTGGGCCCAGGTGATTCTCTTGCCTCAGCCTCCCAAGTAGCTGGGACTACAGGTGCCCGCCACAATGCCTGGCTATTTCTTTGTTGCAGTTTGGCCGGGGCCAGGCTTGAACCTGCCACCCTCAGTACTTGAGGCTGGCGCCCTACTCACCGAACTACAGGTGTGGCCTGAAATTTAGATTTTTTAATCCATTGCTTGGATGGTTACCTGACAAACAGGTTAACAGAATGTCTCAAAATTATACAACTGGAAGGAAGCTCCAAAGATCACACTAACATCTTCAAAAATGAGTGACAGCTGGCAATAAATATTTAAATTGTATTCACGCAGAGTTAAGAAGCAATGCGAAACTCTGTAGTATTGCGTATATTAAAGGTTCGGTTGAAGAGGGTGTGAAGTGGTATTGACCCTTCCTAGACAGAGCATGTGTATGTGTCATAGTACCTATATTTTAGGACACAAATGCATGTTGCAATGTGTTCCAGTCCTTGTCCTTGCTTTTCAACTGTCTTTGTTGCTTTTACTCTTCTCAGAATGTATTTCCATTTTAGGATCATCCTGCAATTATTGATCAGGGCTGGTTCTTGAATTTTTGTTGTTATTGTTGTTGTGTTACATTTTTTGAGTGGAAATGATCTGCGGTAACTTTTTCCCTCTCACACAGTGCACTGGTCTCTCATTCACAGATACCAACCCAGAATGAAATTGAAGTTTCCCAATGAGAGATTCTGGAATTCAAAGTTAATCTAAGTCATCAAATACATAGAAGGTTAAATAACCTATGTAAAGGCATATAATCAAAGTAATAATTAAATGGCTGAGGAATTTCTGGAACACCAAAGTTTTAGTCTGAAATCTGGCTGTACTTTTGGATGAAATATGCTGCACTAAACCATTGAACTTCACCTGAGGACAAGGATGCAAATAATTCTAAGGGAAAGTCTTACAGGACAGTGTAACAAATATATAGCTCGTAGAAAAGGGGAAAAAGACGCAGAATTTGGTTCATATATAAATGTAGGTATATGGTTATGGAAAGGTGATAGGTAGATAGGTAAGTAGACAGATCAATTCATCTCTGTACCAAGTACAGAAATTCTGGCCAATGATCTTTGAAGATCATACTGTCTAAGCCCCACAAAAATGACTCATATTAGCGTATGTTCACAAGAAGCTGATGTATAAACCCCATCCTGAAAATGCCAGGGGAAGGCTTCTGGAGGAGATGACACCCAAAGTGAAGACAGAAAAAATGAACAGGAGTTAATTAATGGGAAGAAGAGGAAGGACTACAGGAGAAATTCCGTTCTTCAAGTAACCATCCACAGGAGGTACCACATGCCAGCCATGTAGACAATCCTGTCTTTATGGACAAAACATAAATTATGATTTTCAGCAGGTAGCAGTAAATGCCATGGGAAAAAAATAAAGGAGATGGGGGATGATGGGGGAAAGGATGCTGGCTCATTTTCTGCTGAATCTCATTGATTTTAGAGTCTCAAGAACTCTAGAGATGAAGGGTTATCCAGAAATCCAGGATTTTATGTTTAGAGACATAAACAGAGACAAATACAGAATGAAATTGGTCTTGTTGGAAGGGAAGGAGTGAGACCCTCTCAGGAGTATGCAAAGTCCTGAGGTTTTCTTTTACCTTTACCAAATGCTTTATGGAAGCCGCCCAAGGGATGACATTCTTAGAAGCATCTTGCACTCCTGGGACTTCTTTACCTTCTGCTCTTGGAGACCCTGAAACTAAAAACAATGTAAGCAAA
>NW_003852471.1:1060130-1062202 GCF_000181295.1 Otolemur garnettii | reverse complement strand
GGGCAGCATGGGAGATATGCAGGCGTCCAATCACAAAGGGTGTTGTCTCCATGCTAATTCCAGGTATGCAAATCTGCAGCGTCCCTGGGCAAACCTATTCCTCCCTCACAGCCTTAAAATCTCTAGGAAGGAGAGGGCAACAATCATTCCTGTTTTCTGTAATGGTTAAACTTAAACATTGCTTGTACTCTCCCTGATTACAAGTTTAAATTGGTTCCACTGTTAATTTTCCACTCAATTCTGTACATCTAGGAGGAGCTCTTAAGGGACTGTAACTGAATTCTTAGGTCACAAAATCTTTATGCAATTATAATTATCTTGCGAAAAAATATGTGTTCTGTTTAACACATTATCTATTTGACTACTTGGAAATTTTAAAGTGTACACCTTTGTTTCTTCCCATTGAATTTCTCAGTTCAATAAGGGTCCAATTTACAAGTGTGTGTGTATTTCTCTCCTCTACAGTTGTCCATTCTTCCACATTGACATTCAAAACAGTACATTAAGTGAAGTTCATGTTCACCTCGGGACTTCACATCCTTCTGAGAGGATCTCACTGCTTCCCTTCCAACACAGTGATTATCTATGTAGGTAGAATTAACTTTTATGGCTAGAAACTGATCTGAGCTTCATGGCTTGCTTGAAATGAAATAGGATTATTCTGAAATAAATGCTTCAGTCTTTTGGGTCCATTCCAAAGGCTGAGTTCTATCTCTGGTTGAATTGGGCTGCGCAATATATAGAGTGTGCTTAATAAATGTGATTCCTACAACTTAAAATCTGAGGCAGAAGCTCTGATTCTAATAGATAAGACAGTCAATCTAGTGAACAGATGGACTGTTTCAGACATAAACATTGGCACTGCATGCCAGCAAACTATGGTACAAATTATAAAAATGCCAGAGGGTAAGAAAGTAACGTAAAGAGCTGGAAAATAATTTGAATTTGAATCCAATTATATCACTAACCAGCTGTTTAATCCTGGGTTTACCAACTCAGATTTCTTGGAGTAAGTTAGAATTTATAAGACCTATCTTACGGGATTATTGTGAGATGTATATATCGTATTATGTGAGGTGAGTACCCAATGGAAGTCCCTTGCTTCTAGCTGATTCTTAGTTAAGTATTAGTTTCCAATTAAGGTGAAGTCCCCCAGAAACTGAGAATTTTGATGGTTAAAGCAACTTGCCCGCATCTATGTTTAGAACTAGTCTAAAGAATAACAAAACTAATAGTTATTGTACTTATCTACAAAGGACTATGGGCAGAGCTTTATTTAAATAGTTATTAGTTTTCATTGCAATATTAGGACAAGTACTATGATAATTCCTCTTTTAAAATGAGAAAACCAAGGCACAGATTGATTAAATAACTTGCTCACCAGTAAGTAGTACAGCCTGGACTTAAAGCCAGAGAGGAGAACGTAGAGTTTGACCCCTATTTATTCCCTTATTGTGAATGGAATTAGGGTGACTGTAAGGTCTTTCTGAGAAATATTTCAGCCTAAGTTGAGAGTAAGGCAATGTAGCTGGGTCCTAGTGTAAAGTATCTTTTAGCTCCACTTTCAGTCTAACAAAAACATATATGGAAAGAACAGAGCCAGGATGAACACTGTTAATGAAAACATGATAATGGACAGAGTAAAACTTAGAAGAAGAAGAATGAAAATTAATTGAAGAATACTTAAATCACAGACAAATTTTGTTCCTGGGCTTTGAGGAATTTGACTGCTGTGCAAAGAAAAACAGTTCATTCTTTTAGAATCTCTGTAAACCCTAGGCCGTTACTTGTGTAATAGGAAAAATTTAGCAAAAAATTGTCATTGGGTGATCAGATTAAAAATTAACAGAACTTCATGTTTATCAACTGCTTTTGTCATTTTTGTTTTGGAATAAAAATGTTTTAAAGGGAATATTTTCAGTGAGGAAATGTTGGAAGATAAATTTCTTCTTTGGCATGGGAAACAAGGAACATACAAAGGATATCTTAAAATATTCCATTGGCGGTTAGGAGGGAAGCAAGTGACAAAGGAAATGGGTGGAATCTCACCAAATCTAACTCAAAAAAAAAAA
>NW_003852471.1:1049576-1058983 GCF_000181295.1 Otolemur garnettii | reverse complement strand
TGGATTTAAGTATAGGAGTCATGAGTTTTGATTTCTACTTTGATAAGCATAATTTTTACTTATTATTATTATTATTTTGTAGAGACAGAGTCTCACTTTATCGCCCTCTGTAGAGTGTCATGGCTTCACACAGCTCACAGCAATGACCAACTCCTGGGCTTAGGGGATTCTCCTGCCTCAGCCTCCCAAGTTACTGGGACAACAGGCACTCGCCACAATGCCTGGCTATTTTTTGTTACAGTTTGGCTGGGGCTGGGTTTGAACCCATCACCCTCAGTATATGGGGCAGGTGCCCTACCCACTGAGCCACGGGTGCCACCTAATAATTTTTAGTTTTTAATTAATACCGTTTCCCCTTCATATGTCAAGAGATTTTTATCACTTCGAAACTATTTACTGGTTGTTGTATTTTATGACTTACAGTTCTAAAATGAAAAATTAGGGATATCACTAAATCACAAATTAGGAAAAAAAAATCTTTGCTTTCATAGAATACCATGGTTGAGAAACACTTGTGATTCAAAGAGTGCTAGCAATGCCCTAAATATGGATAGTGAAGATGAAATAAAGACATCATAAAGTAAGATTTAGAAAGTGAGAAAAAGGAGTAAGGCTAGGCGATTACGCCATTTCACCAATGGTTTTCAACAAGTTTCATAAAAGGTGTATACTAGACAGATATAGAAAATTTACCTTGTTCTTAATTCTTAAGGAGACAAAATTGATATAATGTGGCAGCATTGTCATCTACAGGGATTTGAAAGAATATGCCATGTGTTAGAATTATTCAGAATATATATATATATTTTTTAAACTAGGTATTTATTTGATTTACACTCCACCATCCTGGTGATACTCAAGAATGTGTGAGAAAGAACAGGTAAAATCAATACCCGGTTGAACCTCACACAGAATGCATGTTCAGAGAATAATAGAAATTTCTGTTTTCACTTAATACTTCAATTGAGCTTTAAATTGAAATTTTCTATGCATTTTCTGTTACATAAACCTATTTATATAATAGGAAAGGGAGAGGAAGAATAGAATTTACTCAATTTCTGAGGAATTCAATGAATGTATGAAGTTAACTTCAAAAGCAATAAGATGAACACTGCCCTCAAATGCATACTGACTGGTGTTTGGGAGGTTTGGACAGGATGGATAAAATGTAATCACAAGTAATTGTACTAGATGATAGAGTGAAATAAATGCCATTGGAGAAGTACAAACAAACTCCTACCTTTGTTTTTAAAAAGAAGGGGATTAACATTCACTCAGCAAATATTTATATCTTATGTACCCAGTGTGTGTAAGGCTCTTAACAGACCATAAAGAAAAAGAAAACAATTTCCATTCCTCGGAATTGAGAAGGACACATGAGCTAGGAAACAGCTCTCCACATTAGTCCATGAGTTCAAGGACAGAAGGAACTGGGCCGTATTTATTTTGGCATTCTAACTGATGAGTAAGATACTGAATGTATAATTATAAGGAATAAATTAGTGATTTACATACAAATATTTATAATAAACCAAGCTATACACATCATTTTTCATTTAGCTTCAGAATATTAGAGGAGTACACATGTTTTAGTTACATGAATTGCTTTTGTACAGTTTGGGTCAAAGTTGTTAAGTGTGCCCATCCCCCGGATAGTGTTCATTGTACCCATTAGTTGTGAGTTTCCCCTTCCCCCTTATCCCCTCCCACCTGCTTGCTTTCCATTGAGCTTTACTACCAAATGTGCACATGGGTGTTGATCAATTTGTTCCAATTTATAGTGTGTACATGTTGTGTGTGTTTTTCCATTCCTGTGAATCTTTACTTAGATAAATGGTCTCCACTTCCATCCAGGTTGTTATAAAAGGAATATTAATTCACCCTTTTTTATAGCACAGTAGTACTCCATGGTATAACATACATATACCACATTTTGTTAATCTATTCATGAATTGATGGGCACTTGGGTTGGTTCCATGCTTCTATATCTTTGTAATTGTGAATTGTACTGCAATAAACATTCCAGTACATGTGTCTTTTGGATAAAATTACCTTTTTTTCTTTTTAGAAAATACTCAGTAGTGAGATTGCTGAATCGAATGGTAGGTCTCCTTTTAGTTCTTTGAGGAATCTCCATACAACTTTGCAAAGAGGTTGTAGTAGTTTGCATTTCCATCAATGGTGTATAAGAGTTCCTTCCTCTCCTTATCCATGCTATCATCTATTGTCTTGGAGATTTGTTTCTATCTTATTTAATTCTCACAAGTTTCTGAGGTAGCAACTGTTAAATGATGAAATTGATGCTTAGTGTAATTGTAAAAATTTCCCAACGTTACACAGCTAGATTATAACAGCGTGTATCCAGAATCCAGGCTTTTAATTGCTAGTTTTTCTCACATTATCTTTTTTAATAACATAAGATGTGAAAAGATATAGTTAAATAGTTGTAATGGTCAATAGGATATCATTCCAACCAGGGACATCACTAGAGGCATCAAAGTATATGTGGTTGACCTGGAGCACCACAGGATGGAGAATTCTCTCAATTCTGAGGGTTGAAAACAAGATCTAGAGCTGTGCTCTCCAGTAGCTATCAGCCATGTGTCCATTTAAGTTAGTTAAAATCATCTGATAGTAAGTACATGTTGTATGTGTTTTTGAAGTTTGAAGTAAAACCCTCAATTGAATTAGTTACATGGAAATAGTTCAATAATTATATGTTGCTTCTGGCTACCATATTGGTCAACTCAGAAATGTAGAACATCTCCATTCTCACTGGAAGTTCTGTTGGAGTGTGCTGTTCTGGACAGAAGGAATCATGATCATTCTTACTGAGACAGAAAAAAAGGCATAAAGAAAGCACAGGTCAAGTCTGTTCAGAGAAGAGATGTTGATCTTGATGATGATGGATTAAATTTCTCATCAATGTGTAGAACAAGATGAATAAATACCAGATATATTTTGGACAATCTTGAATGCCCGGAGAGGGAATTTATATTAATTTGATAGGCAACGAGACACAGCAAAGGCTTTTTTAATTTTTCTTAGGTCAATCAAGTGATATTATTGGACCCATTACTGAAAACAATTATTTGAGAAGTGGTTCATAGAACTGATTGAAATGGTAAGAGTTGGTTACTGGTTATGAGACAAATTGGCTATGAGGCTTCTAGGGGTAGAAAAGCTAAAAAGGATGTGAGAAATCAGAGGTAGAATCTGTATGAAGCGACAGTATGAGGAAAAAGGAGAAAAGAAGTTTGAGTAACAGGAAGATGGTGGTGGTGTGGTCAGAAATACAGAAGTCCAAAAAAGGTGTGGCTTCTTTGGAAAGCATGAAAGCAAACTCAGTTTTAAACATGTCAAATTCAAGTTTCTTGTCACTTAGTTACCTGAAGATGTTTGTGAAGCAAGAGGGAGATTTTTGCCAACGATCTCCTATTTCCATGGAAGTCAACTGCTGGGCTTTGAGGTTCAGAGAGAGAGTGAGAATAGAGGAATCATCACTGGCAGTGGCAATGACGGGAGTCATTTCATAGTGTCATACAAAATGACAGGAGTGGACTCCAAAACCATGCCAAATTCAAGAGGTGGATATGAAAAGCGAAGTTATAAAGCTAAGTGTTGGGGGCCAAGACTGATGCAGTCTTACTTACTTCTGACAGATTTGGGATCCTGTGCCTTTTAAAATAGCCTTGTTGGCTTAACATCATTTCCCAAATAGGCTACTACTCGGAAACTCTATAATCTTGAGATTGTTGAATGATTTTCGATGTTTATGATGGTAGGGAAATAACCCTGGTAGTGTGTATGAAGAGTTACCAGAAATTCATGTAAGAGTCTCGTAAGTTTTACTATAAACTTTCTATCATAGAGGGGCTGTAAACTATGAATCCATTGCTTTCAAATATCACAGAATATCTTGGGGCTCCTTTCACCTCAGTATCCAAGTCTATTCCCCAGAGAGATTCTCTTTCACAGGAATCTTTCTGTTCACCTTTCCGATCCCTCTGGTGTAACTGGTAGAGGAAGGAGAGAACCTGAATCTAATGGAAAAGATAAAATGGAACCCAGTTCTATGCACTTGTCCACTTTCCTGAGTGGAGACAGGAAGAACAAAGACTCTATCTTTTCGGAGATATGTTAGTCTTTGCTACAAACTACAACAAGGTACTTTTGACAAACAGGATTTCAGAGAACAAAATAGTAGAAGGTAAAAAGATCGGTGCTAACTCAGAATTTTGAGGTTTCACACAGTAAATTCCTAAATGTAAGAACATTTTTCTAACGACTCTCACTCTGTGTTACTGAATTTATAAATCCTGTTTCTGTGCAGTGATTCAGTGTTTTAAAAGTTTAAATGCTTGTAAGTTGTACACTTACCAAGCTCTTCTATTAGTAAAAAAAACAAAAAACCCCCAAACCTTGGAACTTATTCAGTTAGAGAATTTATAATGAGTCAATTCATAACCCCCCTGTGAGATATCTTGAATTCAAAGGAAAGGCAGCAGGTGCAAAAAACAGGAGACAGCCCAGCAGAACAACCCACAGTAGAATCAGCATTGAACTTCAGACGCCCAAATCTCAGTGGCAGTTTATATTACCCCAAAATGAAGGCTTATCTTGATGGCAAATGGTAGAAAATTAATTTATTTTTATTTCTTTTTTTAGTATAAAAGACTGTTTATTCATTTATTGAACATATTCACAGTGCTGGCCTTATCATCTCATATAATCTCCTGAGAGTCTCATTTTGGGGGCTTGTCTAATCACTAGTGCCGTGATATAGTGAGTGAGTGGCATGGCTAGAGTTCAGACAGAGGTCCTTTTACTCCGGTTGTGGTTATTTCTCCATCAACACAGAATTAATTTTAAAAAGATACCTTGGTGGCATTGAGATCAGGTAGTAATTAGCTTTAGCAATTAACAGCCAATGGTCAATTCTCACAAAAAGGGGTGATATTTTGCACCAGCAACTATTACCTAAGAAAAAGTGGTTTTCTTTAGTGATTGCGGTTGTGTGAACAGGCCAGCCACAGATTAGCTAAGATAAAGTGAAAGTGAGTAATTGTCTTGGCAGCTGTGTTTCAAAAGACACAGCTTCCACCACAAGTCCTTGGCTAATGTTGACAGCATCTATTCAATCTGTAACATTCAAAGGAAAAGTGAACAGGCTATATTTGAATCCCAATATGTTGTCAACACAATGTTAAATATACAACTGTTTACTTTTCATTTAGACTATGGAGAAACTACAGTTCCTCTCCCTTTAATATTTTAGCCTGAGGATTGAAGGATTGATTTTTTACTTTTTTTTTCTTTTTGCCCAGGCTAGAGTGCCATCACATCAGCCTAGCTCACAGCAACCTCAGACTTCTGAGGTCAAGCTGATTCTCCTGCCTTGGCCTCCTGAGTAGTTGGAATACAGGTGCCTGCCACAATACCCAACTAATTTTTCTATTTTCAGCTCTTTCTCTGGCTTGTCTCCAACTCCTGAGCTAAAATGATCCTTCTGCCTCAGCCTCACAGAGTGATGCAGGCATGTGCCACCATGTTCAACCTGATTTTTCACTTTTTCTCTTCTGCCAACGCAGTGAAATGAAAGCTGGAAACTAGAATTTAGAGTACACTGAACTGTTTTTTGCATTGAAACAATGCTGAAATTAAAGGGTTGTGTTCCTGACCACAAACAGCATTATATCAATCATGGATAACTGGGTATATGCTGTAAAAATAAACAATTATGACAAAAGGTGGTTTGAGTTCAAGGTTGAGAGATGTTCATGATATAATAATGCTTATGTATTATATTACAGCACAAATATTCTAAGTATTTTCTAGAAAAAAGTTAGAAACAATTTTTAGATTTTTATCACCCATCTTACCAGCTTTAAATAAATTAATTATGCATAATGACACATTCCAAAATGCTTATAGAGTATGTGTATAGTTTGTTTAATAGTAATCAGATAGGCTCAGCGCCTATAGCTCAAGTGGCTAAGGCGCCAGTCACATACACCTAAGGTGGTGGGTTTGAATCCAGCCCGGGTCCGCCAAAACAACAATGATGGCTGCAAACAAAAAAAATAGCTGGGTGTTGTGGCGGACGCCTGTCGTCCTAGCTACTAGGGAGGCTGAGCCAGGAGACTCGCTTGAGCCCAGGAGTTGGAGGTTGCTGTGAGCTGTGATGCTACGGCACTCTACCCAGGGGGACAGCTTGAGGCTCTGTCTCAAAAAAAAAATAGTAATCAGATAAATCACGTTTGAGTTCAGCTATGTTTACAACTGAAAATTCATTAGGAACAGTGATAATTTGTATATTGTAAAATCAGATGTAACCACCATTTATATGTAAACCAGTAGATTAATAGCCTTGATATTATAAAACTTTTGGTCTATGTAGTGGTTAAAGAGCTTATAGAGAAAACTGCCTGGGTTTGAATCTTCACTCTTCTACTTATCAGCAGTGACTCTTGGCCAACATTATGCCTCTGTTTTTCTATCTGTAATATGAGGATAGTAAAAGTACTTAACTCACAGGGCTGTTGGACCAAACTATTTAATACATGCAAAGCCCTTACCATAGTGGCTATTCCATGACAAAAGCTATGCAGGGCTTCTTTTAGTACAGGTCTGTCTCATGTCACCCATGATTCAGGCCAATATGTGGGCAAGAAATGCCAAGAAAAGATGGCAAAATGTTAAATCCTATATAAAATATTTTTTAAAATATTAATATCTCAGAAAAGCTCTTCTCTCTCAGAAAGAGCACTGCAGTTAATCATTCAAACAACTTATTAAGATACCAATTTCTTTCCTTAGTGACTATCCCCCAAAAAGTTTTTCTTTATGTTTTTAAGATTCTTGCATTTAAAATTTATGAAGACTAGGTTATGCTGACTGCCTTGGGAGTTTCTATGATACTATAAAGCCAGTCAGATGAAGAGTATAAATGCCTGCTGTAAATAAAGTGGTGAGTATTAGTCAAACTTTTAATTAGCTGTGAGAATTGGGAAAATATACCCTGGATAATTAATGTTCCCAGAAAACTGTAAAAGCTTGTTTTATTTAGTCTCTTCTGTTCCAAAGTTTTTAATTTATTTTTGGTAGGAACTAGAAACTAAAACCAAAGAGACAGCTGCTTCTGTTTTGTGCTTTTCTACCATGTCCTTTATTAGTGATCATAAAAAGGGCTAAAATCGGGAACTGAAGCTACATGAGGTTTCAGTGGTCTCTGAAATAATTTCAAGTTGCTTCTGAGATCATTAAGTTTGGGTTGATAAAAGCCTAAGCTGTGGCTAGGCCAGTGACCAGCTATTTCTTTTTTGCATAACTTCCTTGAATACTTGAAGCTTTCGTTTCCTCCTATGTCAAATAGAGATAATAGTATTTACTTATGACTTCTGAAATTTAAATTAGATAATTTACAAAAATATTTAGTATAGTCCTTGGCACACAATAGTTGTGGAATAAATGTGGGCTGTAATGTTGGTGATGATGATGACGGTCGTGGTGGCAGCTATGGATTCTCACCGCTGACACCTCTGTCTTTAGTCACTTATTAACCTATTCCAATATTTCTTCTACTTCCATAATTTTTCTTCTGTCTCCCTTATGAGATCCTCTCTTCACCCATTGAAAGTATTTTTTCAAGTATCTTTCTGGTTTCCATTTCATTTCTCCCAGGGCAATCTCTTCCAATCTAAAATTCAATCTTTCCCAATCTAAACACCTTTACATCATTAGGTATTTCTTCTGTCTGATGGTTACAAGCCCTAACTCTGGTCCTGTCTTGTTTCCTGAGTTCCTGATAGGACTAACATATTACATGGAGGTGCTGAACCATCACTCCAAGCAGTGATGTTATGGCAAACTGGCTCTCAAAGAAACAAAAACAAAACAGTGATCTGTAGCATTACCACTTTCTATGGTATAAATACTGCCATCCCCGTCTAGTTCAAGCTACCAACTTACCACTACTAAATGCAGAGGTAGGAGGAGATATTCGTGCTGACTCCACACCACCGAAATTTCCCCAAGTTATTATGTCCCAAACAAAAATGCATCATCTTTGTTCTAACCCTAGTAGATAGCACAATACCCCCCAATTTATCCAGATTAGAAACATCAGAGGCAGCCTAGTGGCATTTGAGGTATTCCTCCGTTGGTCATTTTTCACACCCCTATGCCTTAGCTGGCACTGTTGGCTCAGCCTGGAGGATCTTGCCCACATTCTCACAGTGGAACTTCTTCAGACTTGACCTCAAATATTGAATTCCTCACTCTACTCTCCAATGAGAAGTAATCATTTCTTCCCTGTACCCACACTAGATAGTTCTAAAAATAGAAATATCTGTAGTTGCTTCATTCAAAGCAAATAGAGCTTTTTCTTTCTTTTTTTGCAGTTTTTGGCCAGGGCTGGGTTTGAAGCCACCACCTCTGGCATATGGGGCCAGCGCCCTACTCCTTTGAGCCACCAGCGCCGCCCCCAAACCGAGCTTTTTCAAGATAAATAAAGGGAGGGAAATTCCACTCAAGGGTGGGAGTACAGATTTGACAGTTCTGAACTTCAGCCATTCACTATCCTCCCAGGAAAGTCTCGTGTGGGATACAGCCAACAGTGTGGAGACCTCAAAGGGGTCCTCTGCCTTCAATATGGTGCACTGAGGATGCATTTTTCAATTCTTCCCTTAATTCTGGCAACATAGTTTAGTAAAGACTGGAATTTTAAAACAAAATATCAAACAAGCTAAAAAAAAAAAAAAAAAAAAAAAACCCAGGATGAAAACAGCATATTGTGTGCAATCAGTTAATGTGGCTCACTCTAGCATGAAGGTCTGAGGTTATTCATAAAGCTAATCTTTCAGATAACATTTAAAATTTTTATTTTGTTAAATAGGGAATCTTTTCCCCACTCAATGTTTTTAATTGGCTTGTCAAAGATCAGATAACACTAAGTAGCTGAGTTCATTTCTTGGTTCTCTATTCTGTTCCAAACATCTACCTCTCTGTTTTTGTGCCAGTACCATGCTGTTTTGATCATTATTGATTTATAGTATAGTCTGATGTCTGGTAGCACGATTCCTCCTGTTTTGTTTTTATTTCTGAGTAACATCTTGGCTATTCAAGGTTTTTTCTCATTCCATATAAAAGTATCTCAAGAATGGAAGAAAAAGTATCCAGTGTACTCAGCCCTATTATGAAACTAATTTATAGCTTTCATAGGAAAGCTATAACCCAACTATAGCCCAAAGATATGGGGAAAGGGGAGAGGGAGGGGAGGGGAGGGGGGAGGATGGGTGGAGGGAATGTGATTGGTGGGATCACACCTATGATCTATCTTATAAGGGTACATGTGAATTTTTCTAAAGGTAGAATATAAATGTCTTAACACAGTAACTAAGAAAATG
>NW_003852471.1:1008652-1049079 GCF_000181295.1 Otolemur garnettii | reverse complement strand
CCCGGGCTGGATTCGAACCCGCCACCTTAGGTGTATGTGGCTGGCACCTTAGTAGCTTGAGCCACAGGAGCCAAGCCAATTATTTTTATTAAGAAACTTATATAGTATAAAGTTCAAAAAATGAAAAGCATATACAGAATGCTTTCACAGACATACCTTCCATCTCAAGCAAATCAGCGTGTCTTCATATCTCTTTAAGACTTTTTTTAAAAAACAGTTTTTGGTTCACAGTAAAATTGAGAAGGTGCAGAGATTTTCCTTATGCCACCTGCCCCAGACATATAAAACCTCCCCCATTATTAACATCCCCCACCAAATTTGTTACCACTAAAGACTTACATTGGTACATCATAATCACCCAGGGTCCATAGCTTCTATGGGGGCTCACTCTTGGTGGTGGTCACTCTGCGGGTTTGTACACTGTATAAAGACATGTGCCATCCTGCAGAGGACTTCACTGCTCTGAAAATCCCATGTTCCACCTATTCATTTCTCCCCGCACAGCCCCTGGTAACCATTTATTTATCTTGATTTTTTTGTTATGCTGCTATATTCTTTACCAAATAAGGCATAAACTCCTTGTTTGCAGAAATAACATTTTACTCACCTCTAATTTACCCATATTGACAAGCACTGCACTATGTACGTGGTACAAATTCAACTGTCTGTGAGGAGATTTTATTACATGAGAATTCTGATTTTAAAATTTAGTTTTGGGAGATTGTGATCAGCAGCAAAATACTACGTATAAAAAGCCATCATAGGTCACATGTGACACCCTCGCGTATGTGAATGCTTGCGACTTAATTTGACCTCAAATTGCATATCTTAAGTAATGATTTTTTTTAATTTCTCTTTAAAAAAAGATGGAAGTACACTATCTGAAAACAGACAATAGTTCATTAATTGGAAATATTTTACCTTTTAGTTTTTCTTTGTTCTTCAGAAATACTGTGATTTTGTTTTCCCACCCTAAATTTGCTGGCAGTTATTTCTGAAGAGTCCAGCCTTGGAATGATATTCGGATTACCTCAGAAGTCTCTTATTTCAAAGAGACTGAAAGTTTTAGTGGTCTATTTTTCTTCTTAATTGTAGAGCCTTGACCTTCTGGGACAAAAGGGGAAGGACTACAGGCAGCTAATCCTTAACCTAGAGGAGAAACTGGCCAGACACGAATGGATGTGGCCCGGCCAGCCCTGTTCAGACTTGACACCCATTGCACAAACACTCCCATCTGTCCACCAGACCCACCCATTTCCCTTTAGTAGAAATCAGTGAATCACATCGAAACCATTGTTGCTGTTACCTTTTGTGTCTTGTTGTCACCTGTCTGTCCCCTGGCCTGTTTGCTATCAACCTCACATTACTATCTAACAGGCATCTGGATAGGGAAATCTGATGGAATGAGATTTGGAAAAAGAGGTTATTCTGGAAATAATTGAGGTAGAATTAGGGAGATCTGGTTTAGTTCTATTCCTGGTTGCTTTTTCCAACCTAAATAACAGACAGGCAGAGGCTCTCCAAAAGAAAATATTTATCCAGGAATGTGCCTTGCAGTAGGATGGCACGTGCCATAGTAAGCCAGGTGTAGAATCAGGGAAGTAAAGAAAGACAAACAGTTTTAAAGGGAAAAAAGAGAAGCATTACATAAATTGTTTCAAGATAATTATCCTTAGCTACAAGGATCAGTCACAAGGGTAGCACCAGTTTGAGGTAGGAAAGGCAGTTTCTGGGCAAATGTCTTTGCAGAAGCACTTTTTAAAATGTCAGGTTATAATGGTCTTTACACAAGGTTATGATTTGTGCAGAGTCTCTTGTGATAGTTCTTCTCATCAGGCATCCCTGCGTGAGCACCTCCCATGCATGGCCTTCCCTGGCTCTGTTTGTCAAGGTTTTTAACACAAGTGACTCCATTTTGATTCTGACAAAGCCCACATTTTTCACTGGCTCCTTGACCTTAAACAAATCCCATTATGTTTCTGGATATAATTTATAAAATTATTGAACTGGAATGAATGGCAAATTTCTACTACTCTCATACTTTGATTTTATTTTATTTTTTTATTTCTTATAGCATAACTATGTACATTAATGCAACCATGGGGTACAGTGTGCTGTTTTCATATACATTTTGAAATACTCTCATCAAACTGGTTAACATAACCTTCATGTCATTTTCTTAGTTATTGAGTTAAGACATTCAATTACTCTGCTTTTAGAAAGATTCCCTTGCACCCTTGTAAGATAAACTGTGGAGGTGACTCAATTGCTTATGGTTTTTGAAAAATGGACTTTGCTGACAGAATGTGCTGTCTAAGTACAGAACAGATGTGACAGTACAATGCTATGACACTATAATTCCAAGAGAGTAATAGGATCAAAACAATTGATAGAGAAAGAGAGAAAAATAGGAACAGGACAACAGTGGAAGAACTTGACCTCCACACCTGCCCTGCAGAATTGACATTGTGCAAGGAAAATGGTTTTAAAAGTCAGAATGTGCTGACCACTTGGTGTTGCTTAGTTATAGATCCCGCTTATTATTTTACACTGACAATATCTACTTTGATGTCTTACTTTGTGTCTTTTGCTTCACTTTTAGTGAATATTTTCTTTATAATTCAAAGTTTTGAAACCATAAAGTGAATAAAAAGTATAAAATAATCATATTCCTTCCTTCAGTTGTTTGGACAGACTGAAATTTCAGGGTTTTTTATTATTATTATGTTAGCATACAAGCATATGTTCGTTTGGGTTTTTCCAAAAAGCAGGTTCCAAAACAAAGATCCCAGGTGGGGAGGATACACCAGCAGGACCGTGTGGCCGTGAGACTGGAAGTGGGTAACTAGAGTCAATCTCACAGAGAAACTCTGGGGAATGGTACAAAATATGCATTTTAGAATGATCCCACCTAAAGCCCGAGGCAGCTAGATTGAAGGCTGCTGGGCAGGTGTTAATCTCGGCACTTCTGGACCACTATCGATGTGTAGAGGGGCATGGCCGTCTTCCAAAAGCAGGGTGGTGGGGGGAACTTTGGCCAAAGAAATGAGAACACTGGTAGCTTGGAGTCAGCTGGAGCCCACAGAAACCCTGGAGGCATATGAGTGGGGTAAATCAATCTTTTTCTTATAAAACTAAAACACATTTGCCATTAATAATTTAAATAAGTTTGAAATGTGAGAGCGACCTAAATGTTTAAAAATCATTCCAAATTTGACCAATGGTAGCAGGCACCATTTTACTTCCACGCACCTCTTTCCCCATTGTGTGTGTGGGTGCGTGCGCCGATTTTTAGTGAACTCTATTTTATGCTTTGCCTTGTAAAATAAATTTATTTCTGTGATTTTGTTATTGCTCTGTTTTGTTTTAACAAGCCTACACTCACTCCCTCTCTTTTTATTGCTCATTATGTTATCTTTGAGCTCCTGAATTCATGTCCTTATTAAGGCATTTGTTAAAGTGACATCATCGTGATGAATTTTCTCATTCTTTGGGGCATGTTTTCTTTTATATTTGGGGTCTTTGACTGCCTCTCCTTGTTTTCTTCCTTGTGTTTCTACACATCTCATTTTACTGTAATGGGTTCGTATATCTGCATGGCATCTCCCGGCACAGTGCTCATAACCGAGCACTTCTCTACAGACATTCTTTTTTAATTTTTGTTTCCTGTAATATGTGAGTACACTCATGGTTCTTTCTAATCAAGGTGAACCAAGTTTCTTTTGCTCTCCTAGTTACTGTTAAAGAGATAAGTTGCTTTCTACTCATTTTACGTAGATGGGCAGAATGGCAAGGTTTGGGTAAGGACTGAGCAACAGAGGTGTGCAGACTTTATAATGATGCTGTGGCTCTGCCGTTTCCTCTGACATTCTGTTAAATATCCTATACAAAAAGTCAGACCATCTACTTCGCTCAGGCACATTCTTTTGGAGGCTCTACTTGAGCTTCTTTCTATTTCCTCAGTTCAGTGGGCTTGCCTCACTTTTGAAGCACAGTAGTCAATAATTCAGCATCAGGGAAAAGTTAGTGTTCTACTTTAATATTCCTTGAAAACAGAATGGTTAGACCCTGGTGTTTTCCAAGCTGCATCTTCAGCTGCCTTACCCAAGAGTCTACCATGATAGTTTACTTATAATAAAATGAGATTACAGATATACAGGTTATATGCCCCTGATAACCACACCAACAATATGAGTGAAGTAGCCCTTTAAAAATAAAACAAAAAATTTCAGGACGGAGTTTGCCATGCTCCCGTTTTAAGGCTTTGCCTGTGCTTCTGGCATTTTGATTTGAACTGACCTTTAGTAAGTACCAGCCCCATTATTGACTGATATTAATAAATTATAATGAGTCTTTTAGAGATCCTTATGACACACAGAAGGCAGCCCTATCTCGGAGCAGAGGTTACCCAATCGCGGCATTATGATAATTTCCAGTTATTTTTATGATTCTAAATGAGTAATTGTGATCTAAAATATACATGTATATGTTAGAAACAGGACAAGTTAAAGTGAGCCTTAAGAATAAGAACAAATCAGAAAAATATATAAGTAAACTAAAGGCGTCTGGATCAGTCAGAACCCACAACAGCAAAAATTGGCTGAGCACTGAAAAGACAAGAGATTCAGCAAGGGATCATGACACAGCCTAACTCGGGAATTAGGAACAGCGGGAGTGTGTTAGTGTCACTGAATTAAAAGAGGAAAAGGGAAAGGAGAACAGGATGAGAGCCTCTGTCGCTCTGATAGAAGAGCGCGTTCACAGCCGCGTCCTGGACGCGGGAGGACCACCATGCGGAGGAAAGGGAAGACTCCGCTCCTGCCTCCCACCCACTCCCCTGTCTCCTAACCGTGCTCTGACCCAACACTGCACAGATCCGATGGTGAGGAATACTGGGCCGAGAGACCGCAGAGGCCAGCCCTCTGGGGTGAAGCAAGGCACGGGAGTGGAGAGAAGGGAACCGAAGGAGCCAGGGAGACCAGCCAGTCCAGCCTCTCACCCTCGCATTCCGTTTTTAGAGACAGTACTATTTTCTCGGCTGTTGAGACAAAGTGCAGGAATGAGCTCTTTAACTATAGAAAGAAAAGGCACAATTTTCTGTGTTTACCTAAACTTAGAAAAGTCAATTATGGAATCACACATCAAACAGAGTTGTTCCACGCCCGTTCCATCAGCCACCCGCATGTGGAGTTGTTCATACCTTTTCCATAGCTAACTTTAATTAAGACTATACCTAGGGACTTTTCCAAGGACTTTACATGGATAACCCATATAATGTTTAGTAATAGGTTCAAATATCCTCCCCATTTTGTGGGTAGGGAACTAAGTTTTAGAAGTGGCAAAGCTGGGACTCCAACTCAGGCATCCAGCTCACAGCCCTTGCCCCGTCTACTGTCCCCGCAGGAATTCTGTGCTAGCAACACATAGATGTCAGTTGCTTAATTTTGTAGTCTCAAGGATTTTTAGTGTCATTTTTATCATACTTGGTCTGATAGTTAAACTAACTTGGTCTGAAAGAAATGAACCCCTTCCCAAATTCTGCACAAAATCTGAAAATCATAATCCAAGACGGGGTGTGTTGGAAACTTGCCAACTCTCTCTTCACCGTGACTGGCCCAGTCACTTCTCCCCTGCAAACTCACGAGCACCCTGCTGATTCACTTACCAGATTAGATATAACTCCTGTTTTGTAAGGTTTAAAACTGTCCTTCTGAAATACTGCACAGATTCTAAATTTCACTGTGGCACTAGGAAGATATTTTGCATTAGATATGAATTTTTTTTTTTTTTTTTTTTTTGAGGCACAGTCTCAAGCTGTTGCCCTAGGTAGAGTGCTGTGGTGTCACAGTTCATAGCAGTCTCAAACTCTTGGGCTTAAACAATTATTTTGCCTCAGCCTCCCAAGTAGCTGGGACTACAGGCACCCACCACAGTGCCTGGGTATTTTTTGTTGCAGTTGTCATTGTTGTTTTAGCTGTCCCGGGCCGGGCTTGAACCCGCCAGCCTCGGTGCATGTGGCTGGCACCACCATAACCACTATGCTACGGGTGCTGAGTCAGCATCAGATATGATTCTAATAGAAATTTGCAGTGGCTCTTTCTAGGAGAAAGAAATTCTAAGTTTCTTCTTATGCAACAGAGTAATGAAAGCTGAGATCATAAAATTAATTTATATATTGGCTTGAGCTATACATTAGCCAAGGTTGCAATGTATAGATTTTGTGTGTCTTTGATTTATGTAATGAATAAAAATGCTTATTTTTGAATCACAAAACTACCTCTATTGTTCTGCTACCATCTGAGAAAAAATCTTATGCTTTGGGCTTCAATTATGAAAATAATTTTATAATACAGAAATAAATCATTTTGTTTTCTACTTAACACATATTTGACCTCAAAAACATTGCCCCCCCTTTTTAGAAATTGATGAAGAATGTGCAACATGACCATATGCCCAATGAGAGTTTGTACCATCTCCAACTGATTGTCAGATGATCAGACAAAATGCTTAATAGTACTCCTTGGATTATCTAATTTCATTATACAAATATCACAACCAATTTACAGCAACAATGTGCACGATCAATACTACAGGACTGTCATTGTAAAAGCAGGTTCAAAATTACAATTTTTAAAATGGCCACAAACAGAAATGGGGAGGGAACCATATAATCAACTTTCATTTTCCTGAACCATTTGACAAGTTGCCAACCTACTACCCACAACCCTAGAATACTATGGTTTATATTTCTTATAAGCAAGAACATTTTCCTACACAACCACAATAAAACTATTTGAATCAAGAAATTATAACAAATATATCACTAGCATTTAATCCTCAGAATCCATTTAAATTTCACAAATATCCAATCACCTTTCTACAAAAGGATCCAGTTTAAAGTCACACAATGCATTTAGCTGTTGGGTCTTTTCAGTGTCTCAAGACCACCATAATCTCCTCAATCTGTCTGTGGCTATCACGACCTTGGAACTTTTGCAATTTAAAAGCTAGCTGGTTTGCAGACCATTCTCCATTTGTATTTATCTGATATTTCCTTATGATTAGATTTGAGCTGTGCATGGAATATCAGGGAAGTGAGGCTGTGTTGTTGATCCCAGGTGTTACACAATTTTGATTAGTTCCACGACTAAAGAACATTATTTTGATAACTAAACTAAGGCAAAGTCTGCAAACCTCTCTGGGCAGTTCTTTGAAACTATGTAAATACTCTCTTCCTTGACATATTTCAATTTTTGTTTTAGACAGAGTCTCACTCTGTCACCCAGGCATCATTATACCTCAAACTCTTGGCCTCAAGTGATCCTCTTGCTTCAGCCTCTTGAGTAGCTGGAATTACAGGCACCTACCACAACACCCAATTAGTTTTACTAGTTTCAGTAGAGATGAGGTCTCACTCTTGCCCAGGCTGATCTTGAAGTCCTGAGCTAAAGCAATTCAACTGCCTCAGCCTCCCAAGGTGGTAGAATTATAGACGTGAGCTGCTGTGCCTGACCAATTTAATTCACTTTTTAATATCTGAATGGACTCAGGTTAATTGCATCATTCAATGTCAGTATTATTTATTTTAATATCTGTATTGTCCCTGATTGGGCCAACCAGGGACAACCACCCTAGGGACCCCTCCTCATCCTCCTTAGGCTCTGACATCCCATGCCCTCCTAAGCAGACGTCCTCTCAACCCTCCGGCTCTGGCATCCTAATCTAGGCCATCCAGCTCCCCCAGGCTGCCAAGGATGCCTGTTTCTCTGTCCTCCATCAAATGGCTTTAGGATTAAATTATTCTATAAGGGGAAGGGATGGGAAGAGAAAAAAAAGGAACTGGGAGAGAAAGGAGATATAAACAAAAAGAAGAAATCCATAATTACAGTGTTACAATACATGTGTAACTATAACATTCTGCCACTAAAAAAATCAATTTTCTTTCATATTTTCTCCATTTTACATAAAGCATTCTTAGGCAATTCATATCTCTATGAGTATTTGAGCATACTGGTCAGAAGTTGCCTTCAACACACTTTTAAATAAATCTTCTTTGTGTTTATCTCTGAGTGCTTCCTGAGTCTGTGGCAGGGAACATTGAGGAGGATCTAGTTGTACTAAGCAGAGAACACGACTGATGGATTTCTGAAAGGATTCTTTCAGAAGCTTCACAAGTATGTAATTTAAAATGTCTGTTCACTAAAGATAAAATAATAGAGCCTGGAATAAATCAAAGTTCTTTCTGATGATGGAAGAAAAACATCTCCTTTTAAGGTTATAGAACTGTTAGGTGAAACCAAAGTGGGACCTCTATATATTTTCTGCTCTTCAAATGTAAACTTTAACCCTACTCTGACCCCAGTGAAGTTTATGCTGTTGAGGAAACCTGTCTGCACACTTGACTAAAAATGTATAAACAAGAGGAAGCCCAATCAAATGAACTCAGCCGCTTCAAGGCTCCTGCTGCTGTGAACGGTCTACAACGCTGTCTGACATCCCCACACCTGTGCAGTCTTGGGATGTATCTCCCAGCACAATCTGATGTTAATTCGCATACTTGAAAACATCTTGTGTTTCTGCTTTGCTTCATTAACTAGACTGTAAAGCAAAGTGATTATATAGACCATCCATTTAACGATTATTTTGTTGTTTCCTTCTTGATATCATTGAAAAGATCAGTAGGTACATAATGAATGAAGGGACAAATGAATGAAGGAGTGACTCAATTGATCAATCAATCAATGAACCAATAAATTAATTCAAGTATCTGGCATTACCCACACTTCTTTTTTTCAACTCTGACAGCCCTGGGGTTTGGGTTTTACAAGAACTAAAAAACACTCTTGTTTTCAACGATCACACCTCCTTGTTAAATAACCTAACGAAACTACATGTAATTAACACGAAACAATTTTCTCTTGTATTTACAATTCAATGTAAGGAAATCCTTATGAACTTCTTAGGCAATTCATACTTCTATTTGCATCCTCTGATCAGAAAAGCAGGTAAAAGATTTCCCTTTATTTGTAAAAGTTGAGGAACAATTTCAAAAATCTAATTTCTCTATCGTGCCCCAAAGAAAAAATCTCAACATCATCAGAAGTATGATTCCATTAATGAGGAAGCATCGTTGATGTCTCGAAACAAATACACAGCATCAGCCGCAATAGAGTGTGTTTTCTACCTGGTTTTAGCTATACTATTATGTGTAATTAAGTGTTCATCAAGTCTTAAGATTCCTATCATTACATCGGTGACAAAGAAAGCATTGCTTCAGAACATGAATTAAACTATAGCACTCTGTGTCAGCAAATGCCATTTTGAAACACTACATTTCTCCTTCTGAAGACTAGCTGTTTACACACATTTTGAAAGTGCTAATTAATGATACACAATAATACAGCATCTCTGACTTAGATGCAGTCTGATGAAGGTGACTATTTTACAAAAAAACATTGAAAATATAACAAATAATTTGACCTTTTCTTCCTTTCTAAATGTATGGTTTTTCTACTAATGGCTGCTAATAATAGTAATTGCCCCAGACAACAACTTGAGGATTTACTTAATGAAGAGAACCCTCTCCTGCTCCCTGTCAGATTCTTCCATAAGACTCAGCAATCCCCTCCTTATAGTCCGCGAGGCGGGGCGTGATGTGACTCCGCCCAAACCCACAGCTCATCTCTTATTACTCATTCTATTTCTTCACCATGTTCTAGACATGCTTACCTTATGCTTGCCCCTGGGAGAGCCAAGTTAGTTCCTGCTTTTGTGCCTTTAAGTTTTGCTGTTCTCTCCGCTTGGAACTACCAGTGTTTCAAAGTATGGCTTGATGGATGTGACCCGGAGCACTCAGCCACCTGTTATTTGGTATCAGCTTCTCCAACCTCAAATAAATATGCACTGTAACTCAACAGGCTGTGTTTTCTATATAAATACTACCTTAAAAGACAGTCCTCTTAGACTTTTTCCCAGCAGATTGCCACCCCTATGTAGGAAGCCCGGAGTCGAGCGTCTAAAAGAACAGATCTCCCAAATCCCAGATCTGCACACAGCTGGCTTCTCATCATGCAAAGGGCAGGGCAAACGCCAACCCTCAGATGTAATGTTAAATCCCTCCTCCCCACACTAGCCATGTGCTCCTGACAATGCTTCTTACTATGTCTTACTTTCTCTGCGGCACTGTCACTATGTGGGAGTAACTCAAATTGATCCCATACATTCTGCTCATCATTCACATTTCCACCGGAGATTGTAAGCACATGGAGAGCAGGAACTGTGTCTGTTTCAACCCCCACCATGTCCCTGAGTCTTAGAATGGTGCCTGATACACAGGGACATTCAAAATCTCTCTGTTGAATCTGTGTCATTTCTTTGCTTGACCAGATTGACTACCTGGCCTAATTCTGAACCTGATGACTCCGGCAATCATATTCAGCAATTGTATGACAATTTCAACTGTTCTGTCAACCTTTCTGCCCCATCTTTAAAGGTTGTTCTCTTTATATCCTTTACATGCTTTTACATAAAAGTGAATGAGGAGGGTGGAAAACACAAAATTTTATTTATCAGATTTTCTGTTTGGGGTCCAATTGGTCAAAAAAGAAAATAATAAATTTATCCTATTTTTTTTCCCAGACCTGGCGAATGGTTCTACCATTCACTCCATTCATTGCTCAAGAGAGAAATTTGATAGTCCTGAGGCCTAGATCTCCTTCTCACTAATCCCTTTCACATTCAAAGAATCCTGCCTATTGTGCCTCCTCGACATCTTTTCTTGGCATTCACAATAGTGCCCACTCGAGTTTTGATCCTATCATAGCTCAACCAATACGCACTCGGTATATATTTTTTTGGATCTGGAATACCGTGTTCCTTATTTCAGCTTTTAAAACAAAAATTTCTTACCCGAAAATGCAGTTTAAATGTCTCATCTTTTTGCAATATTTTAAAGAAGAATCATTCTGTAAAAAACACAAAGAAAATTCTAGACATCATTGTCAACAATGCACAGGTCTTTAGACAAGTAATTTTCAATTTTTAGAAAAACACATTTTCTTCCCCTAAAAGGGACAAAGAGATTCCTGAGATACAGTAGTGTGCAGAGAATATCATAGATTGCTATCAGTGATGTCAAACACAATTGCAAAAAAAATTTGAACATACAATTTGAGCTTTTCTTATTTGTTTTGGATTTGGAAATCGTGAAATTGTTTTGGTTTAATAATACAATTTGTACTGAAGAAGATGTTCTGCTGCGGTTTGGCTACAAGGTAGTATTTTAAGAATCATTGTCAAATATTCCTTTAAAAATGATTAAAAAGAGAAAATTACTTGAGGACACTTTTCATGACAAAAGTACTTTGCATTTCAGTACAAAATATTTATGTGCTATTGGAAAACTATTGAAGTAGTAACTTAGAGTTAAAGGCATTGTGGGAAATTCACATTGTTCAAATGGTGTAGTCAGTTTCATAGTGCTGTCCCTCGCATATAATTATGATCAACTCTAGTGTTACACAAAATTATTTGTTTTTGTACAAAGAGAGCAATTTTGAGGCTTTCAGATATTTGTAGCATTAAAAATTATCATTAATTTTATTACTTGTTCTTCTGGCAGGTCTAAATATTTCTGATGTGAAGTAAATAAATACAGAAAAGAATAGACTAGTTGAAATCTTTATAAATTTACATGCAAATGAGTTGAAAATATACTATATTTATTTCAAATATATGTGGTTAGTAGAATTTTCTTTTTGATTACTGAATACCCAGTAAAGTAATTTTTTTTTTATTATGGGGAAAATCTTTCACAGAAGAGCACAAAATATGAATGTTATTTTCAGCAGGAAAACTGAGTTGACATAAAGAGAAACACTACAACCTACAAGTTAAGATTTGTTGTGCCATATAATGGAATTTGACAAGGCTGAAAAGATTTCAGGTCCTAATGAGGATGGCATGAATGCTAACAGGAATACCGTGGGGAATGACTGGGTTTGCCAGAATTGGATTTGGAAGCAGCAGGAGTAACATGTCCTTGGCAACCAGGGGCTGCTTGTTCTTTTAGAGTTTGAGACTTGAACAACAATGGCAGTATAAACAAAGACACACTCAGTAACATCATACTTTAGAATCAATACCTTTGCTACTTGGCCTTTCGGAGCAACTGGTCCTCTTACTCGATCGCCAAGAACACAATGTTCTCTAACACTTCCTTTTTGACCTTCTGCTCTCTGGATGCCTTCCCTCCATTCGACATCTTGCTGTGAGGTCCACCACTCCTGTCCCCCTCCACACTCACCGTCTTTCCTCATTTAACTCTGCTGACCTATCTGGGTTTCTCAGACACCACATCTTCCCCTTCTCCCCTCTTTGCTTCTCTGGCCATTCTCTCCTAATTTCCTCAGCTGAGTCTTTTCAGTTTGACACCAAACCTCTCAAGTTTCCTTCTGTCTACAGGTGATTCCACTGATCTCCAAACTAGCCTCTGTCCGACACTGTTTCTTAAATTCACAGCCTCACATTCCAGTAATCACCATTAGTAATACCCATTCACTGGGGAACGTAGTTAGCGCCAGGTAGTTGCACAAAGAGCTTTGCCCGAATGATCTCATTGGCACCTTACTGGAACCCAAGGAGTTGGGTATGATCAACCCATTCTTTGACCAAGAAAACTGAGGCTCAGAAAGGTTAAGTATCTTATGCAGTTTCTCAGGTTAAATAATTTTCTGTGCTGAGATTTGAATTTAACTGGATCTGAGTCTTAAACACAAATATCAGCTCCCAATTTGTTAAGTCATCACATGACAAGACTTATTATTCTGACCTTATTATGATTGTTTTGTTTCTTTCACAGACTTAGTTTCCATTTCGTATTACATATCTGGTGACTAGGTTCTTCTGTGTCTGATTTTCTGCGTTGTAATCCAATTACTATTCTTTCCTGTTGGCCTGGCAATGGAAGACCAGGGAGATTCAGGGAGGAGAAGGATATGCAAAGTTAACTGGGATTTTTGGTACCTTCCAGGCAGTTGGTGTGCAGAGCTCTGTCTTACAATGAAAGACCAGGGTCTAGAGACCCAGTTATCAACATAGACAGACAGCAGCTCACAAACCAGCCCCGTGAAGTGGGGTGCCTGCAGCAACACTAGTCAAGCTGGGGAGAGGAAGAGGTTGATGCTGTAAAATGGAACCAGCCCCGTCCAGGACACGGATCCCCACTGTACTATGGCAAATATGGTGCCATGGACTTCATTACAACCCCCTGCTTCCTGGCCTTCCCTAGCTTTCTCCTGACCTGGTCCAGCTGTGTCTCATGAGCCTTCCCTATTCCAGTCTGCTGTCTTGGTTCTGGCCTTAGTCACACTGCTGGCTAGTGCCCTGTTTCCAGTCTCCTCTTGACTGATCGCTCTGGGTTAGCCACACCCACGGCTTTGCCATTCCAGTTTCTCCCTGGCTGTCTCTCCTCACAGGCACCAGGAGTTAACATCTAGTCACCTGCAGGTAATTTGATTGCATGTGTGAAGAATAATCTCACTTGTCCTGCCCTCTTCACATCTTCCTCACCCCTGAACAACAGCTTTAGCCTCTTGTCTCTCTTGGTCTATCCTCTACTCTGCAGTTCAGAGGCCAAGCTGATTCTAGACCAATACAGGCATTCACCGGCCTTGAAACATGTCTATTTGTTAAAGCTTACCTTTCACTCTTGTCCTTTGCACAGATCACCTTAGGGGCTCATCGTGTCTCATGCATTTCTCATGAATTTCTCATCACTTACAAATATATCCAGCCTCGAGTCTCTCTTTTAAGCAGCCCTATTCTGCTCTGAGTTTTGCCACTTTACTCAGAAAGGATTGGTGGGCACATTTCTCTCTTACAGCAGCTTCTGACACTGCCCCCATAACAACGTTAGCTCTAACTTCTTAGTTGTAGTCATTCTTTCTTTAAAACCCACTTTATTCAGGGACATTGTGGACACAATAGCATGAGCTCACAGTAAGTACACAGTTTGATGAGTACTGACAAACATAGACAGACACCTGTGACAGTTGCTTCAGTCATAATGCTGAACGTGACACAGCCATTTAGATTACCAGCGAGACTGTGTGTAAACAGTCTCATTACGATCCTCCTCGAGACACTAAAATGGCTTCTAGAAAAACTGTATCATAGCCTGTGGAGGCTAAAAATAGAAAACATCTCCCTCCCTCCTCTCTAAATCCCTCCTCACACCCCCAAAGAGATAAGAAGAGAAGCAGTTTGGTAAGGAGTAATGATATCTTCCCACCTTTTAAAACTGTAAAGGTCCATGTGACCCTCTTGGTTGATCATGCTGTTGAGTTCTTCTGTGTCCTTGCTGCTTTTCTGTCTAGTGGTTTTACCAGTATTGAAATAGGGGTAATGAATTCTCTAGCTATAGTTGTAATTTGTCCATTTGTCCTTTCATTTCTATCAGTTTGCACTTCACATACTTTACAACTTTGTTGTTTGATGCATACATATTTGTTATTGCCAAGAATTCCTGGTGAATTGCCTTTTTAGCATAACACAGTATCTCTTTCTGTTTTGGCTAAGTTTCTTTGCCCCAAAGTCTAACCTGCCTGATAAGAATATAGCCACTCCTGCTTTTATAGAGTTAATGTTTATATATTTTTATTCATTCCTTTATACTTAATTTGATGATTATAATATTTGAAGGAGATTCTTAGAACTAGCACAAAATCAGTCCCTATTTTTCAGTCTAGGCTTTCAATTTGAGTCTTTTACTTGGTGTATTTAGACCACTTACATTTAATGTAATGGTATGTTAGATCTTAAATATACCTTTTGTTTGTTTGTTTGTTTTTCTTTCTGTTTTCCCCCCAGGATTTCTGTGGGTTACTTGAATACTTTTTAGAATTCCATTTTTTTTTTATCTTTATTGTTTCAAGTCAATCTCTTTGTGCAATTTTTTAAAAATAGCTATTTTTGGATATTACCTTATACATACTTTACTTAATACCATTCTACTGGTGCCATTTTTCTAGTTCAAGTGAAGTATGGACTCCTGTGTTCCTTTGTGTATATATCCCTTTATGTTCCTTTATTCTTCCTCATTTATACAGTAATTATCTTACACATTTCTTTATGAACACTTAGAACCACATCAAGCAGTGTTGTAATTTTCCTCCAACCATCATACTTAATTTAGAAAACTCACGGGGAGAAAGAAAAATCTATGCTCTTTACCTGTAATTTTGCTTACTTTGTTCTAAATTATTTGTTGCTCTTCCAAAAGTACTTCTTTTTACATTTTCTTTCTAAGAACTTCCTTCAGCTATTCTTTTAGGGCAGGTATTCTGGCCACCCATTTTCTTAGTTTTTCTTAAATTAATAAGAATGCATTGATTTCCCCCTTATTCATTAGATATTTTCACTGGATATAGGATTCTGGGTTGGCCGTTTTTTTCTTATAGTACTTGAAAAATGTTGTGCCACTTCTTTGGTCTCCCCGGGTGTTTGTTTTGTTTTTGATTTTTTTTTTTTAAAGAAAGAGTCTCACTCAGTCACCCATGTCACAGCCTCTATGGCCCTGGTCTTGACCGCTGCAGGAAGGAACCAGGCGTGACGCAGATTAGAAGTACAAGCTTGAAGGAGATGGGCTAACCTTGATTGCAGGGTAGACCTGAGCAACCCCCCGCAGTAGCCTTTTATTGAGACAGTATAAGACAGGTGAGGGGAGTATTAGACAATGGCTATGTGCCTAAGGATTGCCATGGGCTTGGGTTCTTTCTCTGCAATTCTCTGCAGACGAATTGCCCAAGGGTCCACCTTCCAGCTGCAAATCATCTTGCTCAGAGGTCATCTGGCTCTTGGTATCCTCTACCCACCCAAACTGGAGTACAGTGGAATGATCACAGTTCACCACAACTTGCAATTCCTAGACTCAAGCAATCCTTCTGGCTCAGCCTCTGAATAGCTAGAACTACAGATGCACACAACTGTGCCTGGCCAATTTGTTTTTGTAGGGACAGACTCTCACAGTGTAGTCCAGGCTGCTTTCAAACTCCTGGCCTCAAGTGATCCTCGAGCCTTGGCCTCCCAAAGTGCTAGGACTGTAGGTGTGAGCTACCATGCCTCATCCCCTTCATGGTTTTTAATTAAAAACCAGTATCTTTAAAATTGTTTTTCTCCTGTAGCTAAGATGGTGTTTCTCTTTTTTATGATCATAAATACATTTATGCCATTATAGGATTCAATGTGTTGATTATTGGTACAAATTGGAATGCTTACATCCTATTAAGCAACATAGGCTTTGCCACTTTTACAGGATTAAGACATTTATGCTTTACACCTGATAAATCCAACGTGTACTTGCAATATGTTCCATAGGTGTGATCCCCCTACCAACCCTCCCTCTATCGTCCCACCCACCCCTTTCCCCCTCACTCCCCTTCCCTCCTTCAACCTTAGGCTATAGTTGTGTTTCATTTTTCACATGCATGTGTGAGTGATTGTAAATTGGTTTCACAGTAGTACTGAATACATTGGATATTTTTTTTCCGTTCCTGAGGTACTTTACTAAGAAGATTTTCCTGCTCCATCCATGTAAACATAAAAGAGGTAAAGTCTTCTCTTTTGCTGCTTTCAAAATTTTTTATTTTAGTGTTCAAACTATGACTATAATGAATTTTGGTATATATTTCATTGGGCTTCTCCTTTTTGACATCTTTTGGATCCCTAAATCTGCCAACTTGTTTTTTGTCAAATTTGTAGCGTTTTAGTCATTATTTCTTCAAATCCTTTTTCAGCCCTATCCTCTTTCTCCTCTTCCAGAACTCTGATGACTGATAATGTGAATGCTTGTTCTTTTGTTATAGACCTACAGGTCCATGAGGTTTTACTCTTTTCCTTTTAAATTTTTATTTATTATTGTTGTTCAGTTTTAGTAATTTCACTGTTCTGTCTTAAAGACACTGATTCTTTTTTCTGTCCCATTCTGTTGTTGAGTACAAAGTCCACCCACTCAGTGTTTTTTTTTTTTCAATTTTAGTTACAGTATTTTTCAATTCTAAAATTTCCATTTGATTCTTCATTATATGTTTTATTGCTTGGTTTGATGATATTTTCTATTTCTTTGCTGAAAATATATTTTTTCATCTGTTCCAAGTGTGTTTGTCCTTTCTCGTTAAAATATTTTTGTTGTATGACAAGAGTACAAGTCAAATCTGTGAAATGTAGAACATAGATATTTTGGCACAATAATCAAGTAAATGAGATGAAAGCTATGTTGATTGGTTAAATGTAACCACATTAGAGTGTATAAAAAAATCTGCACATTGTACCCCACATATATATGAAGGTATTCATGATCTATGTGTATTTGACTAAGTAAAATAAAAAATATATATTTTTGTGATAGATGCTTTAAAATCTTGTCAGATATTTCTATTACCTTCCTCATCTCAGCATTAGCATCTATTAACTGTATTTTTTTTTTAACTCAGTTTAAAGTCTTCCTGGTTTTTGTTATAAGGAGTGATTTTTGGTTGAAACCTGGACATTTTGGATATTATGTTTTGAGACTCTGGGTCTGATTTAAAACTTCTGTTTTAGCTGACTTTTTTGGCACAGCTTTGACTGAAAAAAAAAAGAGAAGGTGACACCTCATTATTGCTAGTTGGGAACACTAGTTCAAATTCTCTACTCAGCCTCCCTGACACCCAAGGGGGTGGAGGGTTCCTCATTATTGCTGGTACAGATGAATGTTCCAGCTTCCCGTAAGGTCTCCACTGATTCCTCTCTCGCTGAAATGGGTAAGAGTGCTTTGTTACTATTCTCCACAGGCCCTCCACTGATACCACTGAAGGATGGCTTCTTTCCTACTGAAAAGTAGCAGAAGTCATGACTGTCTACTAGATCTCTACTGATGCTGAGGAAAAGGGTAGGGGATTAAAGTCCAAGGTTCCTACTTGACCTTGGCTGATTCCACCTTGGTGGAGATGTACAGGCACCTCATTGTAGCCTTTAAGGATGGAAATCCAGCATTACACTCAGCCCATGCTGGCAGGCTGAATGTGGAGCCATATTATTTTCTGGCTCGTTTGGCTGGAATAGAGCAGTTATTGCTTAAAAGTTTTCTGTTTTCTATGCTGCTCCTTCTGTGTTCTTTTGGATAGCGGGGTTTTGTTGAGGTTTTTTCTTTTTTAATCTGTGCCCACTGGCATGCCCAGGTTGCTGGTTTCTTCAGCACCAAGTTTGAGATTTAGGAGGAAGGAAGAAAGTTCGAGGAACTTTCCACCACATCATTCCTTAGCTAATCAATTTGTCATCTTCTCTCCATCTTCCAGAGATGTTTTACATATAATGTCTGGGGTTTTTAGTCCTGCTCAGCAGAAGATACAGAGGAAAGCACATCCAATCCATCTTCCTAAGAAGCAGTACTTTCTCTCATTTTATTTTGATTTGCCTCCTGGACCTTTCCTATTCAGAAATGGGCCCCATCATCCCATTTAGGGGCTACAAAGAAGCTTATGCCAGACCCTAACCTGAGTCACACCTTGGGTTCTGGGTAGAAGATGACAGAAATAATGTGTTGGTTTGGGGGACTCTGAAAGCTCAAGACACTTGAGTCTTTTCTCCTGGCTGTGACCCAAGGAGAGAGAAATAAACCCCAAGTTAAAATGGCTGTGTAGCATCTAAGGAAGTATTCTAGGAGAGCTCCTAGGGTGCGCCATGCCTGTCCCATATCCCAGCAGTAAGATGCTGTTATACCAAGAGAGGCATAAAGTCCACCTAGATAGAAATGAAGAACTTTTGTGAGTGGCAACAGGGGCAACTGAGCAGTGTGCTGTGTAGACATAGCCCATTTTAGGTGCTGCCAGTACTGAGAGATGATAAGGTAGACCAGCTTTCCTCAGCTCAACAAGCTGACTCTTTCATGAACTTGACTCACAACTCCAAGAAGGCAGAGGAACTGAACCAAGTGAAATGAAGTTCTGCCATGTTAGCAGAAGAGAGGTTCAAAATAATATAGTTAATGATAATAGAATGAGATAATTTTTGCACAGAGACCTGAAAAACTCACACACCTTTTTCATGCTTATACTCTCCTGCTCCCTTTTATAGCGCCCTGTTTCTCTAAGAATCAGTACAATTATTTGTGATTCTCCAGATGTGACCTCGGTTATCTGTGACTTTTCCTTTTCTCTTCTCCACTGTGTTTAGACAGTACAGCTGGGTATTTATTTTTTAAAAAATATTTTAGATTTCTGCTCCTTGCTTCACCATTATTCTCTGAGTGCTGTGCTTATAGCATCAGTGTCTTAGCAGCTCTCCTTGCCCCAGCCCCCCTCCAAGTCCCCAAAACATCATTCCCCTGGCTTAAAACTTTTCATGGCTTTCTATTGTCTGCTGCAAAGAATGCAAAACTTCCTTCTTGTTTTTATACAGTGCGGTTTTATTCTGCTTAGTTAAACTTAATTTCTCTCATCCCCTAAGCCATAGTGAATCTATTTATTCTACCCAAGTCCATTAACTTTCCACTGAATTTGCTCATTTTTTTCTTCTCCCTTTCCCCCAGTCAAAAGTAAGCCTGAGTCCTGGAGAGAATAATAGAATAAACTGTATTCTATTGCTAAGCCAAACTGAGTGACAAGGTCTTCCATGAATATACTTTCTCAGTTTACTCTAGTTCAACCAAAAAACATTTTTTTACACTCATGGTTTTTTGATATAATTTACCTCTCAGCTATTCTCCAATTTTGGATTGTTTTGTGGCAAATAAAGTGCCTGCTAGATCCTTGCCATATTTCAGATGCAGCAGTTATGATAGAAATATTTAGGCTCAGTTAAGTGCTGACTAACCAATATAAATAGATGTCTCACCCACCATCTAGCACCTTGTACTTGTCATAGAGTTCAGTATCAGTCCTAATTGAGATATGGGGATATGCCATATATTGCTACATCAGTCTCAGCTCCATTCTTCACCCCTGCCCTGCTAATATCTACATGAGCACAAGAAACAGTAGCATTGAGCAGTATCACCACATCTTCAGCCCCAGCTAACTATCTTAGGCTGTTCCAGTTGTCTAGTGCTATGCCACAAACTATCCAAAAACACACTGACATAAAATAACCACAATCTTATTTTCCCTAGAGATTTTGTGGGTTAGAAACTTACACAAATTCCAGCAGCGATGATTTATCTTTGTTACATAATTTCTAAGGACTCAGCTAAGAAGACTCATGCCACTGGGAGTAACTAGAATGGCCAGATAGTTGGATCAGTCTTCTTCATGCACACGTCTGGTGCCTGGGCTGCTCTGATTTGAGTGGATAGAGGCTCCTTGGAGCTCCCTCTCTCTCTCTCTCTCTCTCACACACACACACTTTCTCTTTAGGACCTTACCAAATAATTCATCTCTCTATGTGGCTTGTCTAGCATGGGTCTCAGGGTAGCCAGCTTCTTATATAGTAGCTTAAAGCTCCAAAAGAGAATATTCCAACCAACAAGGCTATGTGGCTCTTTATGACTCAGTCTCAGAAGTCACAACAGCACTTGTTGGGAAAGAAGATATTCATAAACCCTCATAGATCCCAATTCTTGATAGGAAGGATACAAATGAAGTTACAGCCATATTTTAAACTATTGCAGAAGCTCTCTAGCACTGAAGCTAATCTATTTCCTTCTTCCTTATGTCATCCAAACATAGATAATCTGCCTGGATTATAAAAAATCTTATTGCCAAAGTTCCTATTAAAATGTCAATTCTTTCCATCTGGGATCGAATACTTGCTTGCTTTTATTTAATTCTTCCTAAACTGTGTCTAACCCAAACCTGCTGACAACTCAGCTCAGTAAAATATTTCTGTCATTTCTTCTTGCCGTGGACACTATGTATGCTATCTTGCACACCAAAAAAGGGCCAGGCATCCTTCCAGCTGCTCATCTCCAGCTTCTGGAGATGATTCTTGCAGCACCACGTAACTCTCCCTTTTGAGAACAATGTCAACTTGTTCTTTACAGCTGTCCCCTTGACTCTGTTCTCTCATCTGCCAAACTGCAAATCAGTTTCCTCTACACCAGCGGTTCTCAACCTGTGGGTTATGACCTGCAGGAACTGTATTAAAGGGTTGTGGCATTGGGAAGGTTGAGAACCACTGATCTACACCATCCCCATAGACTTTCCACCACTGAGTGATCTGTCCAGCGTCCTGACCACCCAATTTAGCTCCTCTACTCTAGTGACTTTCACCACAATTCAACTTCAGCAACCACCTCTTGCCTAAACTGACCCTTCTCCTTTATCCTGTTGATGTCATCCACCTATGCCCTTTGCCCTGTTGATGTCATCCACCTATGCCCTTTGCCCTGTTGAGGTCACCCACCTATGCCAATTTTCAAATGAGCTTGTTTCCTGTAGCATGTTTAAGCAATTCCTCTCTTGTTCTATTTCTAATCACTCTCTCTGCCTCAAACTACTAACCTATCATCCCCCTTCTCTTTACCAAACACTTCTTCCACGATCAGCAATATTTACTGTTTTTGTGCCTCAGTAACACCAATGCTTTCTAATCTGAACAGTCAATGGACTCTTTATGGTCCTCTTTGTAACAAGTGGCACAGAGTTACCTCTTTCCTAAAATTTCCTTATGAACTTCATCATTTCAGGGCAGTCCTGGGTCTTCTACGATTCCAATTCTTCCTTTTTCTTATTATTCTCTGCACAGCCCACCCTTGTTTTTGGTGTTGCAAATGGTTCCCTGTCCCCTCCCCTCCTGCTGCCCCTTTCCCTTCTCTGTCTACGTGTATCTGTGGATGACTGCACATCCACTTTCTTGGTGACAGTGATAATTTGTACACAAGTATCTTGAACCTAGCAATCCCTGCAGCCCTCTCCACCATGCCCCTCCTCCTACCCTCACCAGGTCAGAGTCATTACCAAAACATATTTTGCATACAAAGAAGTAATAATGGTGGTGATTGATTTTAAGAGAAAATAAATGTGAAATCTTTAGTCCATGTGCTGCTAAGGAGTCACGCAGGTCAAGTATAGGATAGATGCTGGATTGCAGGTTCAGGATAGGTGCTAATTGTCAGGGCCAGTATCTCCAGGGATAGGCAATTCCTGCAGTTCCTCTACCTTACTGGAAATGCTCTTCAGGAATATCACCTCTCTGTTCTTATTTAAAGCTCTGCAGGCAACTTTCTGATCCATAATTAGATCCCCTCTGAACAAAAAAGCAGATGTCTGTTATTGTGACTGGGATGCGGCTGTGGTCTACTCACAAGCTGGCAATCTAGGTGGTAAATGATTCTTTTGTCAGTTTGCTCAGTGTGAGTCAGTCCTCCGGAGTTGGTGAACTCCAGATGAACTATTAGGATCAAGTTTCTCAATCTGCAAATCGGAAAGCCAGAATCTGGACTGTGGTGACTGCAAATAAACCATGAACCTGAGAGGTGGGGAGGCCCAGCTAAAGCGGTCAGGAGACCCTCCTGGAAAGCGTTTCCGGCTGTGTGCACTCTGCCATGTGCGTCTTTATCCCACACAGTGCAGTCACAACGCAAAGCTTCCAAAAGTGGAATACTGGCTAATTATGTGACCTCAGACATTCAATGGAGTATCCAAAAGAAAGACATTAAAACACACCCAGTCTTTCAAATTCACAACATGAAGTTCGTGGAGGTCCACAAAGCCTCCATGGGACAAAAGAAGACCAGGGAAAGTTAGAACAATAGCAGTGAGAAAACAGCCAATAGAGTGGTGAGGTTCTTAGCATTTATCATTTACTGAGCATTGTGTGGTATGCTCTGCATATTTTATTTAATTCCTCCAGCATCCCATGAGCTGCGAATTATGCCCATTTTATAGTCAAACACACAAAATTTAAGTATTTAAAGACAGTTTAAATAACCCCCAGAGTTCACAAGCAGAAAGTGGCAGAGGTAGGTTCAAACATTCGACTGCAAAGCTGGTTCTTAAGCACAGAAGTTTTCTATTTTATTGGTAACTATTCAAACCAGAGGAAATGATGTTAAGATAGCAAACTGTCCATGAATCTGGGTTTCAATTATATTATCTTTACCTGCAAATAGCTATGACTAGATGTGGGCGAAATGCAGCTTTCGTAATTTCTTTGGGAATTCTGAGTGGAATCTTCAGAAGAAAATAACATTAAAAAAAATGAGTGCACGTAACAAAATTAACCACCAAAGATCTTTGAAATTATCTTAAAAATGTGTGCCAAACAATCTCTTAAAATGTATTCCTTGAACTCCATGCCATCTTCTGCTTAGTAGAGCAGTGGAGGATTTTCAAACTTTTTTTGGCTTTGTCTGAAATAAGAAATAAAATATCCACTGTGACATGGGGCACAAGTACATGTAACTATACATGTATGTACACACATACACATCATGTTACAGGAGTATTTGTTCTGAGATTAAAGCCACAAAGCCTTTCTCACTGAGTTATAGACTCAGTTACATTCTATCTATATCATTTTGTTAAAGATTGTCAATCCTAACTCACCATCCTGATTTCATGATCAATTAATGGGTCAAGATTCATAGTTTGAAGAAGCCTGGGATGTGGGGGAAACGCTTTAATAGAAGTGAGAACACCATGTTCTTTGCTAGACTCACTCTTACACTTGAACACTTTGCTCTCACCTGCAAAACAAGATGATGGAAATAGATCATTCCAAGGTCTCTATCTGTTTTAGTCTATTATCCAAGATTTTCTACTTTCACACAGGCGATTTCTCCTCATCAAGTAATCAGGAAAACCAGTGTTTTTTTCCCATCTTTGAAGTACCCATAGCCCCCCCTTGCCTCCTGTATTCCCTTGATTCCTAAGGGGCTGCAGTGCTGGCAGATGCCAGCCTAGGGGCCTGACTCTATCCATAGCTCAGGGGCCTCACTCAGTCCACAGCTGCCGACTCAGGGGCCTGACTTTATCCACAGCTGGACTGCTGGTCCCAGGAGCCATTCTGGCTCCGGCTGTCAGTCCCCAGGTCCAGCCCAGTGCAGGATAGCCTTGCAGGGTTATGCAAGTGAGCACAGTGTTAAGATCAAAGTGGATTTCTAATGGCGTCTGCTGGGTCTATAATGCCCCGTCCCATCAGACTTCTAAACTGTATTAGATCTACTTTGAATTTTGACAAGCTTTATCCACTTGAAAGTGGAAGCTCTGACCCTAAAAAGAAAAAAAAGAAAATAAGTTTTTCAGTGCATTAAAGAGAGGGCTTAAATGCATATTAACTTGTGAAAGAAAAGGATCATTTGACTCCGTGATTTCTGTGATTTAGAAATTCAAAATAAGGTGCTCAAGGCTTTAGGGTAAATTGGTTTTTAGTCTGAAAGACAATTATTTATATAATCTCTGTGTGTGCACTAAATAAACACCAGCCCAGCACACACATGCATGCACACACACACATACCCCTACCTGCTATTAAAGACTATGTTTGTAAGCGAGGATGCTGAAATGATGAAGTCTGGATAGCACAGCTAATGAAGGGCTGACTGACATTTATCTTAAAGGTCTTAAGAGATCTGCATTTTTTACCCACAGGTTTCTCTTACAGGGCACCTATCTCAGCAGACTATCACAGCAGACAACCAGAAGACTTCACATAGGACCATTGTGAACATGCCTCCTCCACTGAGAAAAAAAAAAAAAAAGAAAAGAAAAGAAAAAGTAATACTTTAAGCTTCCAATTCATTATGTACCTTTTCATGGCAGCACTGGATATACTTTTAAAAATAAACTGTGGAGAAGCAGGCAATGTAGACTAATAAATAGAAACCACGAAGAATTATTAGTACAACTGCTTCCATGAATTAAAAATTAGTTAAGAAAAGATTACAGCCCCCATTTTAAACACACAACACTACTATTGAAGTATGCATTAAGGAAGCCTCAGTAGTTTGCTTTAAATAATTAGCTCACATTCCTACGACCAAGATCAAACAATGATAATCTTATCAATTATCTTGCACCAGGATTCTTGCAACTGGGTTGGTTCAATATGATCGAGAGTACTTGCCAGTCTATACCCTATTATGTGTTAAAATCTGGGGAAACTTGTATTAACTCTGCAATAACATAGAAGCCATCAAAACATGTTTCATAGTTTTATTGAGTTTCAGTTTTAATTGTCAACGGTAAGTACAATTATAGTGACCACAATTATGAAGTTCTGCTGGCACTATAAATAGCAGATACAAAGTGGGCTGCCATGCCTTAGTCACAGACACACACACACACTCTCACACAAACATACAATATTCTGCATACTCCAGCGAGCAACAACACTATGCTAGTATCGGAAAGTACTTTCTTTTTATTAAAACACAATTATGCACAATTAGTCTACATTTTGTTATTCTACCGCTGATTTAGATAGACCTGAGAAAACTCAAAATGTCAAGTAACACTGTTTCCACACCACTCATTCAATGGCACGATCACTCACAAAATCTAGTTCAATTATCTATATTAAAATTACAGATAATATAAAAATAAACCTTTTTTTTTTTGCAAAAGCACTAAGACATACTATAATTCAAATTCACAAATTTTGATATGTAACATATATTCACCTTCATATTAATTTGTGATGCTATCTATAATACAATGTACAACAGAATAAAAAACTGTAACAGAGTTCAGCAGCCAAAAGAAATACAGTTATCACTACAAAACTTGTAATTAAAGTTAGCAATTGAACGAAGAAAACAGATCGAAATCAACAGCAGTGTTGAACTTGCTGGTAGTGTGTTACAAAAAAACTCTTATCTCAAAAAAATTAAGATTATACTATTTCATCTCAAGAAAAAACACAAAGCAGACATTTAAGTAAAACCGAGTAGCAGTAACTGATTGTACCAGCTGCCTTTTCCTCTCCTCATCTCCCTGAAGTTTTTCCTTCAATTCTAATGCTGAATCTTTAATGCCCATCCCACTACAGGTCTAAAAATCAGACCTCAACTCTGAATGAAAGAGAAGCCTTTTGCATTTAATAAGGGAAGCTTTGCATTTAGAGGCAAAATTCTAAACTTCCTGAAAAGACATACAAACCTTTCTATAATATTTATAAAATGTGGACAATAAAGACCCCAAATCGCTAACACATTTTATAGTCACTATAATCTTATGATAGTCTGACACTAAATTGTGTCTAGGCAGAAAAAAACCCTACCTAAAAAGGTAAACATGCAAAATTATTTCTAGGGAAACGCATCACTCATATCACAAAACATTTTCAGGTTTTAAACCAAAAATATCTGAAGATTTAAATATTTTAAGATACTGATATTTGGAAAGCACAGTCATATACAACTCTGATTTCATCTATGCATCATATATTATGCAAAATACACCAGTTTAAAACATTAATTTGTACACTGTAATAAATAGAATTTACATCAGTTTGTTGGATCTTTCAAGCAAGTTTTTTAATCTGTACAACTAAAGGACTATACGTTTCATCAATAAATACAATTATGACGGTTATAATTTGACCAGCAAAGTTAAAGCTTCAACACACCCTAACTAGTATCACATCTTAAAAGTACTGTCCCTAAGGGAATTCCAGCTGCAATAAGCAAGCATGAACATCTATAGTATCCAAAGACAGTTTAGGGTCCTGTCTAAACACATTCAGATGATTTACAGCTCAACATCACAATCGGTGAACTTCGCAGAAATTTTTAGCCAAGGACTGGATTGAAGAGTCCTGGAAAACACAGCAGCAGATTTTACACACTCCGTCTGTCTAGTTTTCATGTGTCATCACATCCCCTAGGCAGCAACAAATGGATGTCATCCAACCTTTCTAAACGTGATGAGTGGTCCGGAAAGGGTTGAGTGTCTCACAGCTGCCTTAGTGGCAACATCAGAATTTTAACTCTACACCCTGACTTGGGTGCTGTATTTTTTCTTTTGTCTTTTATTATTTCAGCATAAGCTAAAAAGGTGTTCAATGAATTAAAGATGCCCATGTGGAAGCAACAGCCTGAACTTGGTATTAAACTATTTCTGCAGTGTGAAATTAATTTAATTATTAGGTTCTATAATCTTAGCTACGCTGGTATCTAAACACCAACAGCTTTCTGACTTTATTATTAAAATACTTCTATTACCATGTCATATGGTAATAGAAGTATTACATTTTTTCAGCCAACAGATCCCTGCTTCATTCTGACCCTCTGTATGTTTTCCCCATTAGCACAGATCTTCCCAGAGACTTCGTTTGGATGGGAAGGAGGTGGCAAGATCATTCTTGTTACTACTTGGCATGCATTCACATGTCTTTAATGTCCACGATGTGATGTAGGTAAAGAGGAACCACTTTGGAAGAAACATGCCAAGTAGTAAAAGAAGGATGTGCCTAATCACCGTGCTCCTTCTCAGTGGATCCATACTACCCGAGAAAGTTCTCTAGATGCTGAAACAATGTATTTAAGACATAATCTAAGTCAGGCTGGGCATTCTGAGACCTAAAAGAAAAAAACAAACAAACTAAAGTAAATGGTGAAGAAATACAGAAATGTGTTCCTTTAGCCTATTAATCTGATTCCTAGGCTCTGCAATTTCCATCTTGTTTAGTTTAATGATATTGATCTTCTCACACTGATTATGACTGACAGGCTCAATACAATAATGACATATTTCAGATTTTGTATTTCATGATTTTAAAATAGACAGTATGAGTGAGCCTGACTAAATGAGAACTTTTTTAACTCTCTCCTCTGAATGAAGAGATACAGTAAGTTTATTCTCAATAATTTGGGTTCTATAATCCTATGCATTAAGAGCACTGTTTCAGAGGCTAAACACAGACTTGCTCTATGGAGCTTAGTGGGTGCAGACTGGTAAACTGAAGCTCCTCTGAAGTTCTCACAAATCTTCAGTCTAGCCATGCATTACAAAAACCGAAATCAAGCCCTGAATTTCCTATCATTAAGTTCTGCAGGGTTCTTTCTTTCCTGAACACACAGTACCCCTATTACTTTGTTATACAGTGATTGCAAACAAGTTATTCCACCATCAGCTGCAAACTCTGATGATAATTGTATGTGGGCTTGCTTTCAAAATTAAAAATCCTTTGACACCAGACTTATCTGTTTGGGGTTATTAATTGCATTACCCGATCTCATTACTCTCATTATATAGAAAGTGACCACTGAAGGGCTAGAAATGCAGCCATTCAATAGTCAGTGAAAATGATTATTACAGTTGTTAAAGCATTTTACAAGCTTTTCACTAACTGGGAGAGAACAACCATAAAAGAACACACTCCAGTCGTCTTCTCTTCTAGGTGCCTGAATATAATTCTCCATATTTTTCTTTCCAAATATTTTTTCTTTAAATACTAAGATGTATGATTCATTAAAACCTCATAGCATCCTATTCTATCAATGCAATCCATATAAACTCTGACCACTTCTTTTCATGTTGCTTTAAGGACCTTCTCTACCAGGCTTTTCATTTAAACTAAAGTCCTTTTTCTAAAATGTCTTCTGCCCAACCCCAGCTGCCACATCCATCTGAGAGTACACCTGCAGGTCATCTGTTGCGGATGACTGTCCACCATGCTTTTTCTGAAATACTGTCCTACTCAACATCCTTCAACTGCTAACTGCTTCATCCTTGCTAACTGCTGTTCAACTTTACTCGAGTTTTGGTCTGCAATCTATCTGTGATTTTTAAATTGTTTTTACAGATGTGAATGAGCACTTTGTCCTGGAACACAAACACAGTCCTGCAGGCATTGCACAGCAGTGGTGCAAGTAAATACTCTTCATCACGGGAAGTCTAAGGAAGTCCATGGTGTTTACAAGGAAAATACATGTACTTTAATGATTTGGAATGCATTTTACCAGTAAGAGAGAATTTGCAGGCTTCCATATCAAACATTTTAGCACCCAACGTATAATGAGCAGTTTGCCAGAAATAACTGGAAAACAATCTTTTCTCAGGTTTTAAAATTCATTGACTTTGCTTTTCTACCAAATTCTCTGAAGAAACTCTATCAACTATCACCAAAAGACATCCACTCCGAGATCTGTTCCTCTGATATTAAATGGACTGCGTTTAGTATTCTGCTATTCTATGCTAAGTATTTTTGTGGATGTAAATGTTTTATTTCTTCCTGCCATGGATTGTTAAAAACAAGAAGGGTTAGACAAATCAGAAACTCAAATTTCAGGTGGCTAGTATTCTTAAGAAGTTACTAACATCAAAATAGCCCTGGTACTTACATGCACACACCCTTTAAACAGAAAAGCTTGTCATTTTAAAGGCGTAAGAGAAAGTAAATATTTAACTAAATAGTATTGTTTTACTACACATACTTATAGTCAAAAAGAAAGGAGGCTTTGAAAGCAAACCCGAACAGGCTAAATGTGGATGTGGGCATCTCTACTTTACTATTATTTTTTTTTAACTCACTATTGTCTTGGTTTGATTTTTCTCTAAACTTACTAGAAACTGAAAGGGGCAAGGGTGGGGGAGAAGCACTTGGCTTTGTTAAGCGTCCTACCATGTTACAAAAGTGAGAGGTTTGGGGCTCCCTGTGCCTTCTTCACAAGCTTGTATCTCCATTCTGTTTGAACTCAGATAAAATGTTGAGGGTCATGTCTTCACTTTTGGATTGCAAATTAGCCTCACTTCTTCTGGAAGCTTTCCTGGTGGCCCGTGAAAGTCTCCTCCTGAAAGTATCTCCTGCCAAGAAATAGAGAATGGGGTCCACACAGCTGTTGAGACTCGCTAGACCTCTTGTCACCTGATAAGTGGCATAAACCCTGTCATTGAAAGCACACATTGCTGGGGTCTGAAAGTCCAGCCGGGCCCTCAAGTTCATTGTTTTCATCACATGGAAAGGGATGTAAGACACACCGAAGACCGTCAGTACAATGATGACCAGGTAAATCGATTTCCTCCTCAGAGGAGAGTTGTCCAGGTCTTTGTAAATCAAAGCTCTCACAATTAATCCATAACAGCCCAGAATCAGCACCAAGGGTACACAGAACATGGCCACCGTGGTGCAGAGGCTGTAGATGAAGTAACTTCGCAGGTACTCGTCTGAGGTGGTGTCATAGCAAGTGACGGTTTTATTCTTGCGGACCCCGGTCCCCGAGTAGAAGAGGATGGGGGAGATGGCCGCCACCACGACGAGCCACACCAGCACGCTGATGTAGATCGCGTTTTTCTTCTTGAGCCTGCCCAGGGACTTGAGCGGATACACCACGCCGCTGTAGCGGTGCGCGCTAATGCACGTCAGGAACAAGATGCTGCCGTAGAGGTTCACGTGGAAGATGAACCGCTGCAGTTTGCACATGGCATCCCCGAAGATCCAGTCCGTCTTGTTGAAGTAGTAGAAGATGAGGGCCGGCAGGGTCAGCACGTACAGGAAGTCGGCCAGAGCCAAGTTGAACATGTACACGGAGATGCCGCTCCAGGGCTTCATGTGGAAGAGGAACATCCAGATGGCCACGCTGTTGCCCAGGAAGCCTATGATGAACACCAAGATGTAGACGGTCGGCAGGTAGTAGAACTGGAAGCCCGTCTTGGTCAAGGCGCATCTGAACGAGGCAGCGACAGCGGCCGTGGAGGCGACCGTGCTGTTCCCCCAAGACGAACCCGGGCTGGCCAAGAAAGCAGCGTCCGTCCCGTTGGGGACTGCCGGCCACAGCACCTCGGTCATCCTCTCCTCCCCGGCTTAGGCGGCGGCTCCGCGGGGTTAGCTGCGGCGAGAGGGCGACGGCGGCAAGGGGCTCAGCGAGCATCGGAAAACCCGGCGAGAGGCAGGGAGCGGGCGCGGGGGATCCCCGCGGGAGGGGGCGCGCCGGGACTCGCCCACGCCGCCTCCAGTCCCGTGTGCGCCTCGGGCCATGAAATCCGCCCCCGGCCGCGACCACACTGGGCAGGCGGGCAGGCCGGCCACTTCCCCGTCCGGCTGGCAGCGGCGAGGTTACACAACAGGGCGTGCAGGGCACCACCACCGATAACTTTCCGAGTGCGCTTTCGCTCAGGGCCGCGGGTCCGCGCTGCGGAGCGCGCCGCAGGCGCAGCGAGGTCAAGCCAAACTCGCTCCGCTGAGCTCCGGCGTGGGGAGGGCTCTGCCCAGCCTCCTTCCCCCAAAGAGCAACTTCATTGGGACATCTTCCTTCTCCCTACCTTAGAAACAAGCGGCTCGGTTTCTGGGCGCCCCTCCGCTTCCTCAGCCCACCCTGCGCTCAGCGCTGGGGGCCATCCGCGCGCGCGTGGCCGCAGACCCGTGCGCTTCCGAGCCGCGTACTTTTCGTCGTCTGCTCAGCTCTGGGCTCTTCCGAAGCCGCGATCGGTCCCGAATACTGAGAGCAGGCGGGAGAGCGGGGCCCCCCACGAGGGTGGGCGGAGTCTGGGCGCTGAGCGAGTCCGCGCTCCGCCGGGAAGGGAAAGGCGTGCCGCAGCCGAGCCCGCCCGGGACCCAGCCGGCACCCGCCAGAACACCGCGGGGAACCCGAGGCGTCTTCTGGAGAGCCGGGCTTCCCCGCGGCCCGGTGCGCTCAGCCCCTGCCAGGCTGCGGCCGCCGGAGTCGGAGGCGAGGGTGAAGGGTGCGCTCAGTCAGAGGTCGCTGCTGGCAAGCGATTGGCCGGAGAGCGCTCCTTCGCTCTTCCGCCGGCTATCTCGGCAAAGTGAAGTTGCTGACACACAGGAAACCCTTCTGAGCGCTCTGCCTTCAGCTCCAGAACCTACCAGAGCGTGGCAGAAGTCTCCGCGGCCCCCCAATAACTACGCCAGGTGTTTGCAGGCTCCAGGCAGCCAGCAGTCACCAGGTGGGAACGGCCTGGTGTTGAAAAGCGCCTTCTTTCTCCGGCCCGGATTCTTGGCACATGCAGGAACCTGCTATTCTAAGAGGGCGCGAGCCTCCGAAAGAGTGCGTGTGTATATGTGTGTGTGTGTATGTGTGTGTGCGCGCGCGCGCGTGTGCGTGTTGGGGGGGGGGAAGGAAGTCTCTTTCTGCTCTTATTTTTTCTCCCTTTTTATTCCAATACTGATTTTTCTTTTAAATTAACAAAACGCTAAAAAGCGATACCATTCGTAACAAAAACGTGAGAATTTCCAGGCGGGCTTTGTAAAAAATATTACTAGATACTGCACGTTGTTCCAACACAAATTTGTCTGGATAGATACATGAGACCAGCAAAACAAGCTCCCTAAATCCTCTTGTCTCCTGCATTTAATTAAAGATTAGAGGCGGGCAATAGAAAAAAAAATTCCAAATCAATCCTTTTGGAAATAATTTGAATCTTAACAGATTAATATTGATAGACTTAAAAGACAATTGTAACTCCAAAGTGACTTAGATACGTTTTGGGGAAATTTTATTACCAGTCCTTTTTTTTTTTTTTTTTTAGTTAAGTGATTACTTACAATTCTATATCTTAATAATACAGACATTGATTGAAAAACTCATTTTCTTCCCCTGAATGCCAAACTTTTAAGCCAATGCACTTCAAAAAATGTATTTTCAGTAAATTTAAAAATTGAATGGGTTATTAGCTGTTCAGAGAGTTAAATGGGCCCACCCAGGCCTGGAATCTAGCACTTCTTGACAAGTTAACTAATTAATAATATATTTTTATGTGTATTTTACAAAGGCTTTCTCTTTGAGGACAAAAATATCTGAAAAGGACAGAAAATGTCTGTAAAATATATACAATAAAGATTTCTTTCTGGTCCCAAATGTTACATGATAGTGTTCCCTTAAAAAATACTGAGAGGAAAACCACAAGCTCCTGGCTGTGACCCCAACAGAAAATACGGCATAAGATCCCAACAGTTGTTTAGGGGAACACACATAGAAAGGGCTATCTGCGAGCACGTAGTATGAATACACTGGTATTTTGAGTTGTGGTCATTGGAACGGCATGAAAATAAATGATAAAATGAGAGGAAATAATTCGCGTAAAAGGCACGAATATGGCTGTCTTCAAACGACTCGGATGATCTTTTATGTCTCCTTCCAGTTTCCACATTTTATGATTCTATAATTCTGAGCCTTAATGTGAACCATTTGTATAGTGTTTGATTAGGATAGTACTAGCTGCAATGCTAGTCTATTAAGAGAGAAGGAAGGAAAGAAAACCATTAAGAGTTCCAGGGCACTCAATTAAGTCTTAACTCCTCACCCCTTTGCATTTTTCATCTGCAACCTAAGCCATATGTAAGTTCACTCAGAAGTCTGTTGCAAACGCATTAACTCATAATGGGACTGTTTGGAAATGCACACTGGGTCCAGATACCATTAAGTACTTTCAGAAAACTGACACTTTTCCCAGGAATTTGGAGGAGATGGTTTTCCTAAGTGCACCACAGACTTTCTTTTAGCGATGTTAAAAGAAGTGAATTTTTGCAGACACCACTTTTACATTAGGCGTATTTAACTACATGGTTATTATATGTTTCGGTTATATTTAAAATCATCCTTGCATCGTGGGAGAATAAGTGACATGTATTCAGCAATCATTTGTTGATAACTTTCTATCCGTAAAACATTAAACTGGATTTAATGAAAGGAAAAATAAATTACCGTCTAAGACTCTCAAATATGTTTGTATTTATGTGTGAATATTTATTAGAAATGCCTTAAAGATAGAAGAATCTTCTGTCGTTATGTGACTTGTCTCAAATGTTCCGTGTTTGTTTTGTGTTTGAGTAATTGATTTATGCACCTGACTTCAAGAGGTTTTAAATTTAGTTAGAAATATAAAGAACATACCATTAATCATAATAATAACTTCTAACAGTAGCAGTAATAATAGGCCTTTGTGGTGTTTTCAGCATTATGCACACCTGAAAGGATTATCTTTTATAATCTTTAAAAATATGTTATGATGATAGTTGGCAACTTAATTTATAAGTGATGGAACTAAGGCACAGAGAGGTTAAATAATGCACCTGTATTCACAATAGAAACCAGAATGTAAACTTAGGCCACCTATTCCTAAGGCTCATGCAGTTAACCACCACCCTAGGATGAAAGCAAGCAAGTTTAGGGCACTGATAGGAGCATTAACTTTCAGTGGCCAGTGCAGACTGAGTTTAGAAGGAGTTACATCCAGAAGCCTTCTATTGGGAGAGTAAATACTAAGCCAGATCTTGAAGGTATTGGTAGTCAAAAAGTATTTCAGAAGCTTCCCAAATAGTCTACTTCTCCACACAGGCTTTTAAAAAATAGCCAATGATTTATATACAATCTGAGAAAGACAATTATTGGAAAGACAGACCTATTTGGGCTTTGACTTACAAAGGCTGTCCTTTTGGTGCTTACAAAGATTCTCATCACCAGGTTCAGAAAATCTTTTTTACCTTCTTTAAGTCACAGAAAATCCAACCATCATTAAGTTGGAAAAATCATTAAAAAAATTCTTCTCAAGGGCCACATACACAAAAAGAAAAAAAAAAGCTTCATGAATATAAAACATAAAATCTTCGAACTTTAAAGCAGAGAACAAGAAACATGAGAATTGACTAAATAGATTCCAAACCAGAAATGCTATGCCTATTTCTGGTAGCAGCTGGACAGACAGGAGAGCCTATGACCAGGATCGCTATTACGATAGGAGAGAATGTGACCCTGATTTAGGAAATAAGGCGGTCATTTGTGATATCCATCTAGGCAGAACCTCTGAGATGCACCTCACAGAAGTGAGGAGACCCTTTCTTTCCCCAAGAAGAAAATAGGAGAAAGAAATCGAAAATCAAGTCTAAGGAATTCCCAGCCGATGTGCCCAGGAACATAGAAGAAATGGAGAGGGCCAAGGTGGAGTGGAATTGGAAAGGCAGCTTATGAGAAAGAACGAAAGCGTTGGCCTGCACCAAGGAGGGCCCAGCTGTGCCTACAAATTATACCTGTGTCATGGATCCAGTCAGTAGGCTTCCTGAAATTTATTTCATTAAGCATCACAGCAGGGGTATAGGACACAAAATACAAGCAGCAGGGTTGTTCCAAGGTTGAAGTGAGGAAAAGAAGAGAGCAAGAGACCAGGAAAGGTAGAAGGAAGAAAAATTAGTGAAGAGAAAATAGAGAAAAGGGGAAGGGAGAGGGAGAAGAGGGTAGTGCAGGAAGGGAAACAGAGCTTGGGGGACAGAGGAAGGGAAAGCAAGGTGCCTGCACAGAAGTGGGTCAGCTCACTGGGCACAGCTTTTCCATTATTTAGGTTTAAATCTGGGTGTGTGGGGCTGGTGGTGGACAGTGGTGGGATGGCACAGGCTACACTGTCCTGTGGCCACAGCAAGGCTCCCATTGAGCGCTTGTCTGTTGACAGATCTTTGAGCTATTCTCTACCCGTGCCAAGTACCTGTAAAATCCGAGGTCCCCTAAACCTCCTTCCATCCATAGAAAGTTCCTTGCTTTTAGGAGTTGAGAAAAAGTATTCAAAAGAACTGCCTTCTTACGTTCCCTTTTTAAGCATTTACTTCTCTTATCCCCATCCACATAAAGCCATAGGCCCTAATTCTGGGTACATTGCAACAGTTTCAGAAGGCATTTTTGTTAAATGAAATAAACAAAAGGAATAAAATAAATAAAAGGAATGAAATCCTCCAGTCCTGGCTTCTAGCCTCAGTTTTTTTTTCTAATCAGCTTGCCTGATAAATATTTCCTTTCCTCTCTTTGTCTCTGACTTTTCTATTTATACAAAGGCATGTCTTAGAATGTTTACTGATAACAGATGAGAAATTCTGTATTGTATGCCAGTTCTTCTACAATCTTCTTATACCTTTAGCTTTTTAAGAAGACAAGGAAATAAATATCCATGAAGCTTGTGGTTACACAAATATCCTTTGACCCAAAGCCAAGGTCTTATACCATAATCATGAACCCACAGAGGGTTTTCATGGTAGTACAAGCAGAAACATAACTTCATTTGAGACTCACATGACATTATAACATCCATCATAAATAAAATACTGACTTTTGGTACATCTATACTTTGAATATGTAAGCTAAATTCTAAACAGTTGCATGAAAATGTGTAAAAATAAAGCAATACCCATTTTCTTCATGTAAGCCACATCTTCCATCAGTTCATTCCAGGGATATTGACCTGAATTATGCCCCGAGTGTTTCACATTTTTCAAGATTAAAGTTAATTGCAAGTGGTGCCACATTTTAGATTTTAGCATTTGGCTCTCCAAGAGTTAGTAACAAGTTTTCACCAGTAGCATCTAAAATGTGAAACAATTTTAAATAGATAAGGATCTCTCCATGCTTTATAAATTATTCTGGTGTTCTTTTAAGTTTAGACTTTTACAGAAAAGCTCACAGGATAGGTTAATTTCAGATAGTCATCATGAAGCCAAAAATTTAGACATTCTTATAGAAAGATCTGGACTGTGAAACAGAGCACCAAATTAGTGAACCTATTAAGAAAAAGTAGCCTCATTCATCATATAAAACAAAATAAAATAAAAATCAATATAGAAACAGTTACTTGCAGTCGGAAAGAACCAGGATAACAACAGTCATCCTTCAAGCAGAGAAATCATCAGTTTCCTCTGAATATATTCTTATATTTTCAATGATAGACTTCAGCAGAACCTCAGCATCTCAGATTAGTTTTGTTTTTCTACATTTTTCAGCCTTAGTTCTAGACACCCGATTCTGGAGCTAAATATTTATCTTAAAAACTTCATCATGGTGATAATAACTAAGTAAGTAAAATACTATCCTCCTCCCTGGCAATGTCTACTTTGAGTCTCTTAGCATAGTTTCTCAAACTTAAATCTACACACAGATCACCCAGGGGATGTTTCTAAATTACAGTTGTAGATATGAGGTGGGGCCAGGGACTTTTCCTTTCTAACTAGTTCTCATTGATGCCCAAGCTCTTGCTACTCTGAGTGGCAGGGCTTTATGTGGTCCTGCTTGACATTACTTTGCTATAGCAATTTTAAAATGCCATACCTGCTCCTGTCCTAGACGAATACACTCAAATGGTTTAGGAATGACCTGTGCCATGCATGTGCTTACAGTGCCTTTCCTGTACTAGTTCATGGCACACAGTTAAACCCATGGGCTTGAAAAGACAGATCTCGGTTCAAAGGCTGTTTAGAGTGAATTTCCTGTATTAGCTCACAGTGCATGTTTAAACCCATGGGCTTGGAAAGACAGAACTGGGTTCAAAGGTCAGTTAGGGCCACTATCTACTCTATCACAATCTATGGAACTAGATTACCATATTTGCCTTGTGTCAATGTTTCTGTCAAATAATTCCTATGTAAGATAGCTGCGAGAATGTGCTTATGTACATAAAGCATTTAGGACTAAGTCTGGCAAACAGTAAATGCAAAATAAATGGTAGCTATAATTATATGAATATTATCATTATTACATGTAACATAGTCATTATTTTTGCCTTAGAGGCTATATCTTGATAAAGAGGCATTTGAATGTAAGAAACCAAATCCATCAAAACCAGGTTCAGTGACTAAAGTGACCGTATGCAATGAGTACATGAGTATGAGTTCACAGAAAGTAGGCCTGGGAACGTGAAAATCCAGGATTTCCCCTCTTCTAGCTACTTCTCCACAAGGAGTCTCTCTTATCTGTTTTTCTCTTTTCATGTACTTGCTTCTCTTTCCTCCTATCCTTTCTTATAGTCCTTCTCCCTCTTCCTCTTCCTTTCCTTCTCTCTGTTGACCAAAATCTTTCCACATGGGAGTGTTCAACATGGCCACACAAAGCCTGGCCTTTTCCCCAGAGATACATTCCTGGGGAAAGAATGTGTCTAACATGGTTCTGTTCACTTTGGTTTGGTGGAGAAGGAGATGAGCCTCAGAACTTTCCTCCAGGACAGAGTGACAGACTCAGAAGAAAAGAAAAAAAAAAAAAAGAGTAGTAACCTACTTCTCTTAGAAAGTGATATTGGAGCAGGAAGAATGGAATCAACTAATGAAACTATGATGTCTGGTTTAGGAGACAATAGGAACCAGGATATGATTGGTGGATTGGAGGGGAGACAAGGAAAAGAAAGGTTTCAAGAAATGCAACTGTAGCAGCCAGACCCTAAAATCTCAGGGGTGAAAGATTATTCCTATGGAAGAGTCTGGTGGAAAAAAATCAAAACAAAACAACTCTACTAGAGAGAAGAGTGTAGGCCGTAGGAGCTTACTATAGTCTTCTGTCTGGCCTTAGTGAAGTGTGAGAATTAACTACTCATGAGCATGTCCAAGTAGAGATCTACACATAAAAATGAAGGAAGAAACAAAATGAATGAACTATGAAGGGAGAAGGCAGAAAAATGCTGACGTCTCATCTATTCTGTCTTAGCTCATGGTATGAGAAGGAAAGTATACAAGAAAGGAAGAAAGGAAGCTTTGAATTTCGGCTAGGAAAATGGGAACCTTCCTTCAATCAATGATAAATGATGAGGTTCTGTCTCCGTCGTGGAAAGAAGCCCCAGGGCACATCATTGCTCCTGGGACCCTAATTATTAATTCAATTGGGCGTAACCCAAGGGACATATTTAAAATAATTCAATCCCTGGAAACAAGGCGTTTGGCGTGTGCCTCAGAGCAGCCCAGAAATTGAATTTGGTTTAGAGAATGAGTGCCTCAGGAGAAAGTGGAAAGCGAGTCTGGAAAAACTTTGTGGTGATTGTATTAACCAGGGGTGGGTAGAAGCTCTGTTGATTCTCCTCAGGCATGAACTCTTGGCTCTAAGAGACGTTAGCAAAATACCATCAGAGAGTATTAGCATCATCGCTAAATGTGGAAGACTGGTGAGGATGTGGATTTGAAACCAGATATGTGAAGGGCAGGTGTAGCGGCAGGAAGCTGAGCTTGAGTACCGACCCAATGCTTGTCATTTAGGAGATGGGTAAACATTATTTCCAGCAGGAGGCACTCAAAAATATACCAAAGATAGATTTTACAAAGTCATAAAATGGGTGTGCAGGACGTGAGGGAAAACGGTTTAGAAATGGAAGATAAGTTTGGCTTTCTTAACAATAAAGAAAGAAAAAGTTATACATGATTGTGCTGAAGGAGGTAACCTTTATAGTATTCACACAAAAGCATGTTGTAATCAATGAAAGGGGAATTGAAAGTACTGGTAACATTTGCTGCTGGTAACATGTCCTCAGAATAAAAGCAGGAAAAGGAGGCGGGGTTCTCAGAGAAGGGAGGACCTGGAGCGGGCATCTCAAGAGCAGTTGAGGAAACAAAACAGTGCAACTTAGGCCGTGTGGGGGAAAAGGCCGAGGGTAACAGACACAGTACATAGGATGAGCAAAAGGTAGGGCAGGAAATCATCTAGGATGTGAGGAAACAGACAAACCCTCCCTACCTCGGAGAAGACCATTTTGGTTAGAAGTGCTGACAGTTAACAAGCCGGCAAGGGCACTGAACTCAATTTTTTTTTTTTCCTTGTGGAGGGAAAATTGAAAACATGACTCTAGCATCCTGAAGATGTAAATACACGATGTTAAATATATCTCGTTTTAAGGATAACAAGGTTATGCACATCAGAATGTTGATATGTGAGGAATATGGTATATGGTGATATATTAAGGAGATGTGGAAGGAAATGAAGTCTAAATCTTTGCACAGCGAGGAGAAGCCAAAAATTTAAAAAGGAAGTAAATAATTGGTAAAAGATAAACTGGAGCTCAAAGAAAAATTGTTTTTGAATCCTGTATGCACTGGAGAAGAAACTTTTAAGAGTAGATAAATTTCCTACAGCTTCAAGATAGAACATGTAAAAAGAATGATTTAAATCCTCGTAAGGCTGGTTATAGCACCTAGAAGTGAAAAGCACATAGGCACATGTACACACACACGTGTGACTAGTAATTCAGAAGGGGATTTGTGTGGTTCTTCAGTGAGGGAAGCTGGGGAAGGACTATCGATTATCATGTGGAAAATCTAAGCGTGATGGGGAGAGCTGCAGCTTCCTGCTAGGATGACAGCACCAAAGACAGAAAGAATTTAATTATCATCAGCCCTTATCACTCAGGAAATGAATGATGTAGCGGCACTTTTACAGGGAAAAAAAGTGTTTCAAGTTTACTGGCATCTGTCAGCTGAATTCCTTTTGTAGACTGCCTGTGCTGACTGTGTTTTCTACATTGTTGGTGTGTGCGAGACAATTGGAATGACAAATGGGATGCCACAAAGAGACTCGCCAATGTCTTTAAAAACATATTTCATTTCTAATAAAAGGGACGTGGCTAATTAATTACTCAAGAACATGATTATAATAAAAGAAAATAGATAGTGCCGAGAAGTATACGCACGCACACATAAACACAGAAGAGCGGAAGAAAGATTGCGTACTCCAAAGCAACCAATGTTAACATCCATTTATCCAGAGATTTTTTTTTCCTTTTAGTTATATCCATGTAAATACATATTTATATGCCTATTGTAAATCTGGGTCA
>NW_003852471.1:994800-1008632 GCF_000181295.1 Otolemur garnettii | reverse complement strand
GCGAGTTTTCTATAATAAGAAGATGCCTCTTTGGAAACTGTAGACGTTGATCCAACTTCAGGTTTCCTTGGCTTTTTAAGAGAAAAACATGGCTTGGCACCTGTAGCACGGTGGTTATGGCGCCAGCCACATACACGAAGGCTGGAGGGATTGAACCCGGCCTGGGCCAGCTAAGCAACAATGACAGCTACAATAAAAAATAGCCGGTTGAGCAGCGCCTGTGGCTCAAGGAGTAGGGTGCCGGCCCCATAAACCAGGGGTGGCGGGTTCAAGCCTGGCCCCAGCAAAAACTGCAAAAAAAAAAAAAAAATGCAAAGGACAGAAAACTAGAGTCTAGCAGCATTACTGAACTGGACAGACTGCCACAACAGAGGGTTCAGTGCACAAAATCCAGAGAAGTGAAAGGATTAAAAAGAACATACTTTAAGAGATATTATGGTATATCAGTTAAGTTTAGATCAAGAATTTGATCAGGTAAACCATAATTTTTTTTATAATAACAGACAAAGATAAGCCTTTTTACCGCTTAAGCTACTGCAAAAACTGTATCCCAATGTGCTCTATGTAAAAGTTATTGGGTAAAAAGGAATTGGCGTGGCAGATGGTATAACATGTAGTATTTTAATGTAGTTCTAAATGCTTTTTTTCAAGTATCAAACATAAAAGAATTAGCGTGCAAAATACAAAAGTGAAAGGTATATTTAATCTGAGTCCCTTAGAAGGACAAAGATGAATTGATAAAGACAATAAAAACCACAAGGACTGATTATTTTAAAATACCTCAATAATCTCTATAACAAGTTGTAGTAAGAGTCATCAAACCAAAACAAAGAGCAAAAAACAAATCTGGAACATATAAGGACTATCCTAAGATAAACTGGGAATTGGAAACAGAAAGGTGAACATAATGGGAAATTGGAAATAATAGTTCTTGGAAATAGAGCCAGGTAGGCCAAGTGATTTAGAATTCAAAGGTTACTCACAGTCATCACCAAGATAATTATAAAATTAATACCAAACGTTTAGTGAGCACTCACTGTGTCAGGCCCACAGCACTTTATATTTTTTATAGTTTAATATTTAAAGATAATGAAAAGACAGTTCTCTGCTGAAGAGTCAGGGTTGTATACAAATGGGAGATGGACAAGAAAATATAAAGGCAAATAAAGGCAAAGATCATAGATCATAAACTTAACATAAGGCAAGTTAAAAACAAGGAATCATCAAAGTTCATTGTATTTAACTTGCCTTTTCACAAATTAGAAGCTGCTGAATTTGACAAGGAGGGTATAAAAAACTCATCAAGAAGCCACAGGAAATAAAACTAGGGCAAAGCAGAGACACTGTGCAGAAAATTTTGTAAGAACCCCCACATTCCCAATTAAAACCAATATATAAAAACAGGGCAGTTCTCCAAAAGAAGCATGCAAGGGTAAAGTCTCTCCTAATAATGGCATGCTTTATAGGGAAAGATTTGGGGGCCAGATGGCTGAGATTTTAACTGAAAGAGAAACAGGAAGGGAGCTGGGAGGAGCAGGCAAGAAGGAGGCTTACATAAAAATGCATGGAGTATTATCGAAAGGAAAAAGAAAGAATCCAAAAGTCCTAATCATAAGGGTAACGTCTTGTGGGAGAGCCAAAATGTAGACTCCTATAAACGAGCTAAGGAGACAGGAGGACGTGCCAAGTGGGAAAACCCACATTATAGAAAAGATGGGTCAACCACATCACAGAAAAGAGGAGAAAGAAAGACTTGAAGGGAAAAGAAAATGTAGGAAATTGAGTTTCAAAGTCATCCAAATTGTTGGTTAGGGGTAGAGTAATACATGCATACATAAGTAGTACTTTTAAATGCCATTTATGACCATAGATATATACAGATAAAATATTACATATGGAAAATAAGAATTAAAACACAAATACTATTTCATCTGCTAAATTCCAGACTATCAGTAAATGGCATTCATTAGGCTCAAGGTGTTGAAGATATGAGAGTTACTCCAATGGGCTTCTTATAACAGTATCAAATTTAAGAACACTAGAAGGAGACTCAGGGATTGGTTCCCTCTAATCTCTTTCCCCTGGGTGTGCACAGGCATCTACAATGGGATGACTGTTTCCCATTCCAGCTAGTGTAACTTAACTCTACACTTCCACTGTGGTATTTGCTATTTCTTAATGGAACGTCAACATTCCATATTTTTGCACTTTACAATAGTTAAAAACATTGGGACTTCATAGTTACTGTAAACTGCTGTGAAAATGATCGAAATCTCTCTTTCCTCCTCAGTGGAGAGAGTGTGCCAACAATGATCTAACAACTCTCCATTCTTTCTCAGGACCCCTTAAATTGTGCTTCTCCAAACTCAGCAATGTGAACTTCTAATATAGTTCATAATTCTTATGTCTCTGGTACTACTAAGCTGTTAATAGGGTGAGTGGTTTTCAACAAAAGTTTAGGGTACTTTGAAGAAATGGTGGAACAAATATTATCTAGAACTTAAAACCCTTGGTACGCAAATATCATAAGGTTGTTAAGAGCAGAATCAATACTGCATTCTAGCCTTACCTCTCCCACTGCCTGACAATGAGCACTTAGGCTCTCCATGCAAGGTTTCTTTGTAATTTGGGCGTATTAATGTCTATATCTACCCATCTCTTGAGATATTTGGAGACCTGGATAATGGACTTGCATTTTGAGCCAGGTGGAAAAACCAATGCCACATAAATTTAAGGGAATGTTGTTTTAAAATGTGCTTTGCAACAAAATTATTTAGGTATTTGAGATTCTATATCCAGTCAATTATGTACTCTTCATATAGCATCTATGATAAAAGTGTTTTCTAAGTACTTGTTTTTACTATGTACTATATAAATACTTAATAGCATGGAGTCTGGGCTATTATTATAGGCTACTCCTATTGAAAAGACAACAGTATGGAAGTAGATAGAGTCTGCAGGCAGCAAAAACTATTCTTTATTCTTTCTTTTTCCTAAAATGGAACTTACCTCATGTTTTCCATGCTCAAAGCACTTACATTTCCCCCTGTTTCATTAAGCTAAAAATTTTCAAGTCCCTTTGTATGTAACAGCCCCAAGTCTTCCTTTCCAAACCCTGTCCTTCTGTCAAGGCAACACAGGTTACTTTTATTTCCCACGTATTCTGTAAAATTCTGGTCTCATAGTCTTGATGACGTTTACTCCCTTGACAGTCCTCTCTGTCTTTTCAACTTTATTCATTCTTCATACTGAAGAAATGATGCAGCAAAGGTATACTATTCAAGCATAATGATACAATTTTTATTTGTATAGATTTTAACAATTTCTTTATAATACCCAAAGCTTTTATTTTTACAAGATTGTTTTCTTAGGTGCCCAGACTCTTGCCACTCCCAACCTTGTAAGCTGTGAAGTCCTTTGCTTTATAATCTGCAGCACATGAGGAAGAAGAGGAGGTAACAGATTTAATATCTACCGTCTTTTATTGATCTATACACTAAATGATAACTCTTCCAAAATATTTACCTCCATATCCTAGGGGTAGAGTGGAAATAAGTTTCTGATGATGAAATTACTGCTTTTGCATGAATTTATTCTACTTTTTTCCTTAAACTCCATGAATATTTGAAAACCCTATTCTATATTGGGTGCTAATTATAAAAAAGACGTTAATGGTGACAACAAATTCAAAATAAGATATGTAATAGATATGTTCATTTTGTTTTGACCCAATACATTAACAGATATTTATTGAATTTAGTAACAGGTAAGAAATTAAGTAGACTGCATATTTTGACCCTAATTAATAGTGATTACATTTTTATTAAAATGCTAATATACATTTTAAAATGAAAATCAAATCTCCAATAACTGAAATTTCAGTAACTGTATAATAATAGGAAAGAATAATGAGTAATAGTATATTCAGAAGAGTATTATAAAAAATTAAAGAGACAATATAAATAGGACTATATCTATAAAGAAATTGAGTAAGAAATTAATAACCATGTAAAGCAGAAAGTACCAGGCCCAGTGGATTTACTAGTGAAAAACAGTCAACATTAAAGGAATAATTTACTATTTCTAAACATTTACTATTAAATGTTTACTATTTAAGGAAGAATTATGTAAATTCTTTATAATTTCTTCCAGAAGATAAAAGCAGCAAGAATACTTCTTTTTAAATTTCAAATTAATATGAGAGTACAAATGTTTAAGGTGCATTGTGTTGAATTCTAAGGCAAAGTTCAAGTTGTAGTTCTTCTAACTCACTCTATGAGGTCAGCATTACTCAAATATCAGAACCAGAAAATAGTGATGGATGTGTTAATCAGTTTAATGTAAGCATTTCACATTGTATATCAAATCAGTACACTGAATTCCATAATGCATCCATGTACACAGTTATGATTAATAAAAAATAAATTAAAAACTTCTGTTTTGTGAAAAACATTAAGAAAATAAGAAGACAAGACAAATTTGTGAGACATATGTGATAAAGAACTGTCCCTCAAAATCCACAAAGAATGCTTTGAATTCAACAATAGGAAAGCAAGCAACACAGTTTTTAAAAATGGGCAACATATCTAAACAAACATCTCAGTAAGAAAAGAGTTTCAGGTGACAAATAATCATATAAAAATATGCTCATCATCATATGTCATCAGGGAACTTCAAATTAAAACAATGAGAACCACTACATCCCTACTAGAATGTTCAAATCCAAAACACTGCCCATCACAATGCTGTTAAGATGTAGAGTAACAAGAATTCTCATTTTTTCCTGATGGGAATGGATTATGGTACAGTCACTTCAGAAAAAAGTTGGGCAGGATTTTTTTTTAACAAAACTAAACATAATTTTACTGTATGTTCCAGCCACTGCTCTCCTTAGAATTTATCCCCATGAGTTGATGATTTATGTCCACACAAAGTTCTTCACATGTTTGTTTACAGCAGCTTTACTGGTAATTGCTAAGACATGGAAGCAGCCAAGATGTCCTTCATTAGATAAACGGATATGCTGCAGCACATGCAGGCAAGGGAATAATTAATATTCAGGATTAAAAACAGATGCACTATCAAGCCATGAAAAGACATGGAGGATTTTTAAATGCTATTAATAAGTGAAAGAAGTCAATGCAAAAAGGCTGCCTATTGCTTAATTTCAACTATATAACATTCCAGAAAAGTAAAAACTATGGAGACAGTAAAAAGATCAATCCTTACAGGGCCTAGGGAGGAGGGGAGGATGAATAGGGAAGGTATTGAGTATTAGTAAGGCAGTGAACATGTTTGGCATGATACTATAATGGTAGGTATGTGTCATTATAAACACATGCAACTCCGTGGAATGTATGACACCATGAGTGGACTCTAATGGACTCTATGGACTTAGCGTGATAATGATGTATGTGATAGTGGTAATGACGTATCAATTCATTAAATATAACAAATGTGCCACTTTCATGCACCATGTACATAAAACTAATGTGCTACCTTCATGACCAGGTACATATAGCACTTTCATGAACCATGTGCATACAACTAATATGCTACCTTCATGTCACCATGCACCTCCACCATGGAGAAGGTTGTTTTGATGAGTATATGGGAACTCCATGTCCTTTATGTTCAATATTGCTATGAACCTAAACTATTCTATAAAAATGAAGTCTACTTTAAAACTTATGATGATATTAACCTTAAAATTATTTTTGAAGATTCTATTTAAATACTGTGGCCATTTCCTTTCATTTTTCAATGTACTATTAAAATAATAATGAAGGATAAAAATTAATATTAGGCCAAAAGAGTAAAAAGAACAAGAAACAAGACATGAAAGGATGAAAGATTAAAAAAAATTGATTGAGGGAGTAGTATTAATTGATTTACCAGGAAAAGAGAGCTACATTTTGAAGTTGAGATCTTCCAGAGGAAGTAAATTCATTTCTGTTTAAAGAGTCGTCCTTAATGAAATGCCAGGTGCCAAAAGGGGATGAAAAGAGGAGGTTGGTAGAGAAGGGGAAACCTAGGTTTGGAACTCCAGGTATTTTCCCTGACTCTACTCAGCTAAGAGTCCATCTTTTCCAACTACTTCTCATCTCCCTACTAACATCCAACTCTGAAATTCTAAACCAAAAGACCTCAGGTGAAATGGAGGACTGTGGTGACAATAGGTTTGATATCACAAAGATTAGTTAAGAAACAATAAGATGAACAAACAGGCCTGGTCCCTTTGTAAGCACACCAGCAGGCAGCGTGCGTGCCCTCCATTACTTTCCTCACACCTCTAGCTCCTACCTTGAGCAAATGATTCATTGGGTTTTCGCTGATCTAAAAAGACTCTCCCTTCAGTCCTATTCCTTACTCAAAAGGAACACTTCCAGGTACTGGCATTCCTCAACTTCAAATCTGCAGTTGAAATGTAGCCAAGGGTCTCCAATCACTTGAGGAAGGCCTTCAGCCTGAAAGTGTAAATCAAAACAAATGAACTCTAAAAAGGAGCAAAAACAAAAAACAAAAGAGGATGAAATACAGTAAAAGGTATCAAATAAAAACATAAAAGACAAACAAAACTATAATAGCATATCTTTAGTGAGTAAAGAGAAGATATTATGTCCATAGAAAGAAATAGAATATCATAAAATAATGATAAAATAATAAACATCTCTTGTTTTTTTGGTGTATCATAGTATACATTTTTTAAAATTTCAATAGGATTTGGAAATATTGTTCAGAAAAGTATCATCTAGGTAGAAAAATTACAAGAACAGGAGACAAAAGAAATGAGAAGTAGCGTTTAATCCAGGAGGCCGGACATGTAAATCCTAAGTGTTCAATGACAGAGAAAATGGAGAGGAGGAAATTAAGAGCATGGAACCCCATTCCCTGCCCCCAAAATAATACAACTAAGCAATGATGGCACAAGACATGAAAAAAAAAGTCACATTTTTATGAGTTTAGAAAGCAAGGCCCAAATTTGATTTCTTAAGAGTTTCCACAATTAGGGAAAAGAATACAGGCAGAAAAATAAAATTAAATGCAATTGCTGTTATAAGAAAGAAATGCCCTAAAGTTCTGAAGGAAAATGGTTTTTGAACATAAAATTCTATGCCTCGCTAAACTATCATTCAAGTGTAAGGCAAAAGTAAAGGCAGTTTCAGAAATGCAATGTCTCAAAAACAAATTTCATGAGTTTTTCCTTAAAAGCTACCAAAAGATATAATTCAGCAAAATGAGAGAGTAAACCAAGACAGAAGAAGACATGAGATCCAAGACATGAGATCCAAGAAAGAGGTGATCATAGGACAATGGTAACTAAAGTCCCAACATTATGGATATATACCAGACCCAGAAAGAAATCAGCTTAATTAGATCACGAAGGATAGGTTAATGCAGAAGAGAGTCCAGATGAAAAGTCAATAGAACCAATAGATTATTTGATGAGTAAATATTTGGACAAATTACTACTAAGTCTTGGTATTTATGTTGGGACAGTTAAGAAAAACCATTTGCTGGTAATACTTAGAAAATGATGAAAATCCTAAAAGTTTATTATTAATTACAAGATAAAATTTTGTGTGTGATGGATGAGATTAGAAACCTCATGGATAATAATTGCATATATGTAATAAAGATAAATTAGAAATTTACTTAAAAATATGGTACATTTAGTTTTGTAAAGATAAAGGGACATGGGATCAGGAGGGCTGCTAATGAGGTAAATCCTTAGTACTTAAAGGAACTCAACAGATAAGACATACCATAAAAAACAGTCCCAGGAGCATTACCGAATATTTTAGACATACCTAATGAAAAAGCTTAAAATATCAAAAGTACTTTTATTTTTCTTTCTGACAATAGGATTAAAAGTTTGATAGACTTGATCAGAGGGTTATTTCGACTATGAGTCTTATGTCTAGTATTTGCTTATCTGAGCGTCTTAGCTAAAAATAAAATACAGATTGCATTTTTAAAATGGAAGCCTTTAGTGAATTTTTCAAACAACATTAGTACACTGTGTAGAGAAAGTAATTTTATTTCTGATGATTCGATAGTCAGCAGTGAATCAGGGTCAGTCATTATGAATGTCAACTTTTGTTAGATAAATACAGACCGTGTAGGAGACGGTAATGGATATGTATTTAATCTAGGGCATAAGTAAAAGGGAAACTATTTTTTCTTTTGATAAATGATTTATCTATTTTTTTATTTCCTCAGAGGGCAGAAAAGTAAATTAGTTAAATAAGAATTTGAATTAAATTAGGTTTAAAATTTAAATTACAGGAGACACATTAAATATTCTGAAGGATGTAGTCAATTTTGTTATCATGAATCACTGTAGTGATTCTTTCCTATATAAAGTGTTTTTACAATTGTGTCTACAATTGCAAGATACAGTTAGCTCTCCCTAACTAGGGGCTCTATGTCCATGGATTCCATGGACTATGGGGGTTAGAAAACATTCAGGAATAAAAATGCCACAAAGTTTCAAAACATAAAACTCGAATTTGCCATACTGAGTACTATATTAAATCCACATGAACGAAGTGATGTACGGGTACTGCACTAGGTATTATAAATAATACAGGGATGATTTAAAGTATGTGGGATGATGTGTATAGGTTATATACAAATACTATGCTATTTTGTATAAAGGCCTTGAGCATCAGCAGATCATGATGAGGGGCAAGTCCTAGAACCAGTCCCCAATAAATACCAAGAGAAGACCGCATATGTCATTGGCAGGTTGTACTATTTTCATCACATATTATGTTTTTTTGCTCCAATATTTAATATATGAAGAGTTTCATACTTTGTTATATTTTTCTCAAATGGGAATTAACTTTTACCAACAGTGCCTTCATGAACATTTCTTTGGTGATTAGGAGATTCTCCATTTATCATTTGAAGTATTTTATTTATAACACAAAAGAGAATAAGGAAACTGCAGCTATCAATCCCAAATGAAAGAAATTATAAAACTTAGAAGGAGTCCTTAGGAATGAACAAGTGAACATCTCAACAAGTTGATAATGACAGTGACAAATTACATCTCTGATAGTGTTGCAGACATCTTGAAGCCGATATGCAAAACAATATATTCTTTGTGTTTAATGAAAATATTAAGACTTATCAGTTAATGAGAGAGAGAGAATAAGTCACTGAATCATATGGAGGAAAAAATAAAGTATGCTTAGTTCTTTAAGGATACGAAATAATTGTAAATTGATGGGCAATTCCTGACTACCTTGGGCCCCATCTTCCTGGCAGAGTGATTAACTTCAGTAAAATTACACTCGTCTTCCTTTACAAAGTAAGTGAAACCAGTAAAATTAAACCAACTGCCTTTGACGGAATCACTGATTGGTCATCAGTCTGTGTTTACCAGCCTCTTCCCTCTCTTTGGACCACAGCTGCAAGTCGTCCTCCATCATAAATTATCTGCCTAGATGTTTTATTGACTCAACATACAGTTGTATTTTGACAGGAAAAAAATAGATTGTGCCATTGACAACTTTTGATACTAGGACTAGCCTGAAATAGAAGATAGAACACTTAATTGTCCTTTTTGTGGCAGGAATAGACGCTACCATCTGCAAATGCCACTCTTGTGTACTTTCTGTAAGGCAGCTACTATGCCAGGAAATCAAAACCCTGAGAAAATTAAAAGTTGTCTACGAGTGATTGATTTACCTGATAGTTATATTCTCAAGCAAACGTTTAAGAAAATTATATTTATATCTTGGATAGTTCTACTACCCTATCCTCCCTGTTTCTATTTAGAATAATCTCTTGGAAGTAATAAAGTAATAACTTCTAACAAGACTATGTCCTACAAAACCTGCGGGCACAATCTATGAATCATCTTCCCTGTCTTTAGCTAATGGGGGAACGTACCAAATGCGTCCACACCAAGTAATGTTCTTCACCGTAGTAACTTTGCAGATAACAAAGCCTACATCAAACTGTGTACTTTTAATTTGTAATGCAGTATCAGTTGTTTTCACAGAAGACAAACGCTCTGTGTGGCAGGTGTTGGGGGCACAGGAAAGAGAGAATGCTCTCTGTTTACTTTGGAATTGAAAGTTAATGATAACTAAGCCATACCAAAAGGAGCTTCTGAACAGCTGTTTAATCTACAAAAAAAGCCAAGGCTGGCTAAAGCAATATCTTATACATGAGAAAGAATAGCTTAGGTCTGAATAATATGTCTGGGAAATACACATCAGAATTTGGCAAAAGCGTCCCTAACTAAATAAGGCTGGGATCCTGCCCGTGTAAATTTATCTCCTGCCTTAGGATTTGTCTTCCCAGTTCTCTCTCTAATAATTATGTAACCAGCTCTAATATCTATTGCTTATAATCTTATCCCTTAAATATATAAGGTGTGCCTGCTCCTATGGTCTCTAATTATGTTTACTTAGTGAAGTGTTACAAGTTACATGTTACAAGGCATACAATGGTATTGACCTTTGTTACTTTCAAAAAAAATTTCTAAAACACTCAAACTTTGAAGATGTGCTCAGAAGAAGCCCTTTCACTTGAAAATGGCAGAAAATATAGCCCAACCTGATTAAAAAAAAAAAAAAGAGGAAGCTGATTCATTCACTTACCTGAGACACGCAGGGGCAGGTTGGCTTGAGACAGACCGGAGGGACTTGTTGCACTCTACTCTTCTTTCCTGTTTTTTTTCCTCTCTCCCTGCTCTCACATCTCCAGGTCTCCATTTGGCTTCCTACATAAGCAGGTTTTCCCCTTGTGAACAGTAGATGGCTTCACCTTTCCAGATCTCACATGCCCTGAAGACTGAGCCCAGTGGGAGAATTCTCCTGCCTCTCCCCGGCTTTCTTGTTTTTCTTCTTGTTTGGTTCTTCCACCCCTTTCTTGGGTTTTCGTGATTGTGAGCTGAAAAATCAGATATGTTGATTAGCTTAGAGCTAGGTCATTAGCTCCATCCCTAAACTCCATCTGTTGACCACAAACTTGGTGGCTTAAAAGAATACACACTGATTCTTTCCCAGCTCTAGGAGTCAGAAGTCTGCAATCAGCTTCCCTGGGCCTAAATCAAGGGGTCTACCAGGCCGTGCCTCTCTGGAGGCTCCAGGGCAGACCCGCCTGCTTGCCTTCGCAGCGTGTAGGGCCACATTCCTTTGCTCCCGACCACATTCTCTGTCTGTAAAGCCGGCAGTGTCACATCTTGCTTTGGGGTTGCCTTGCCTTGTTTTGTGGTTGCTTTGCCTTACCGAAGAAACATGTAATTACATTTAAGGCCCACCCAGATGATGCAGGATAATCTCCCTATCTCGCCCTCTTTAGGATGATCACATTTGAACATTCACTTTTGCCACAAAAAAGGAGCATTCACAGGTTCCAGGGTAGGGTTCTGGGTATCCTGGGAGGGTGGGGGAGGTCTTTATTCTGCCTGCGATATCTCATCCGAGCATGAAAACTGACAGAAGCAGAGACAGTAACTCAACAAATGTTGGGGAGATTAATAACCAATCTCCACTAGTCACGTGCCTTAGGGGTGTTTTGGGGAGTCTCTGTCTGCGTAAATGACATTTCCAAAGCAAGAGCTCTCTGTGTGCTTCTGGTTATAATGTAACATCAGTAGCCAAAATATTAAGTGTTGTATAGAAAGTTTAACTGCATAATGGGGAAATGGAGATCCAGTTGGAACTCAAACTTTTGTGACACAAAAGCATCTATTCAAAGGACAGCTTGGACATTAGAAGTCTCTTCAAATTCCATATTAGTATATTCCTGTGGCTTGAAGGTTTTGTTCGCCTCTTAAGAAAATGAATCACACAGGAATTTTAGTCATGCACCATCAAATAGCTGTGAAATAGGTCTGTTTTCTATTTCAAAACATACATGAGACTAAGTTAAATTCAATCACAGCCTGATATTAAATAAGAAATATTTCATAGGATAACTTGCGCTGCCCAACTGCAGTGCTTTTAAGCCTTCAATGTGTGGAAAGATTCTTCTTAAATATTTGCTCATTGTACCTTCTTTTTGCATAATTGGATTAATTGCTTGCCCTTTACTTCCCAAAATACAATCAAATTATAACATTCTCTCCTACTTTGCAAACTCAGAAAGAGACGGGACAAGATTCTTTGACTTGGAACTAACACATCAAACTTCATACTTCCCTGGTCTTTGACAGAGGAATCACATAAATTATGATGATGGCAGAATTATAGTGCGGACAAGAATCAAAAGATTCAGATTTAAATATTGACTTGGCAAGCATCTTCTGTGGGATCTTGACAAAATTTCTGTACTTATCTTGTCCTTGGTTTCCTTATCCCTAAAATAGAAGACAATGGTTATTATCCAGGGTTACTGTCATGACTGAATGTGTAAGGAACAGTGGGTACTATTTATCATTATAATCATGTTTAACAGGGGACATTTTTTAATATGCAATTTTAGTTAAATATTTTCAAGGAAATGATATGTTAGTTGAAAATCTTAGGGACTAGTTATTCTGGTGCTGCCTTGAGGGAGGCTCCAATCAGCTATGTGTGGTACAAATCCATTCAGAGCTGTTCCATGTCACTGTCCATATGTAAATATGTTTTTAAAAAGTTTAGCCACTATTTGAACTAGCTGAAAATATTTTAAAATATTTATCAACAGCAACATTAGCTAATAATTTTCAGTAACTAAAGAAAGCTCTGATGTTTGGACACAATTTAAGATATTAAGTATACAGTGAGAAACTCGATAGCAGAGCTCATTTGAGTGAGTGGCCTGGCAGGTGGATTCGGCAATCCCGTCCAGAGGGTAATACACAGAGTGGAAACAGCCTTATGATTTAAATATTTGTATATCTCTATCCATCTTAAGTTTATCTATAAGCATGAGGAAATTATATGAACATAGTTACTCATGGAAGAGTTTGGAAAAGAAATAAAGCCTTGGCTTAGTTGTCATATCAGCAAAGGCCTCTGTCCGTTTATGTAGGCATGTAATACAAGGCACAGAATTAACATTAGGATGTGTTATGTTTAAAAAGTTAACTTTAGAACATAAATTCCTACTTATATTTTCTCCTAACTTTTATATGTGTGTGTGTATATATGTACACACACACACACACATATATATATATAAAGTAAAACTCTGAATACTAGTAATCAAAATAATTCCAATTATTAAACAAGCATTGAAAAAAATATCTTTCTTTTTCCGCTGCTAGCATATACAATGTAAAACTTTCAGGGATTAATAAGAAATACTTGTGTGGTTAATTTTTTAGGGATTTTTTTAGGGGAGGGTCTCTACTGAAAAGATGGCGAGGAAGTCAGTTTTTTGGTTAACAAACCTAAAATATACTGAAGTTGCCTAAATTCAGAACCTGAGATTTATAATGAGGTAATACAGCATTCAGAGATCCATCGATTATATCCCCCAAATAGTGCTTTTTCTATTACTTCCTAAGGTGCCTTAAGCCTTTAATGAATAAAGATGTGATTTTCTAAAATAACTAATGCCTTTAATATAAAAATAAAAATGAAAACAACTTGCTGGCATTTTTTTCATAAAGAGTACAATGTTCCAAAATTATATAAAGAAAAGCTCAAATTAAGTTATTAATCCCTGCTGAAAGTTTAATGAAACCTACATAGGTAATACTTATTTTAGAAGCATAATTTTTGACTTAATAGTTTGTTATTCCCTGGGTCCCGTAATTATTTGAATAGTTTTTTTTTTTTTAAGAGCCACTTATGTAGAAAAATGCTGAGACCCAAAGAGATTAAGTCTTTTCCTCAGCAGGAATGAAAGAGATTAATATTATCCAGAAGGAAGGAAAA
>NW_003852471.1:988062-993898 GCF_000181295.1 Otolemur garnettii | reverse complement strand
TTCTACAACCTTGGTCTAATAATCATTTCCTTCTTTTCAGCCACACGTCAATAGTTTCGACTGATTACCTGCCTTGGATCGGGCATTATTTCACTTGCTGAGCACACAGGGACAAATAAGACCAATGAGGTCCTTGTCCACTTAGATAGAAAACATTTGAACAAACTAATGAAGCAATTCAGATTGTGATCATTTTCATAAACAAAACAGAGTGCTTGAACACAGAGTAGCTGGTTGACCTCCTTTAGAAAGGATGTTCAGGAATGTTCTCCAAAGTGGTTAACACTAGCATCTGAGCTAGACATGAGAAGAAGGTGAGTTTAGGTGGAAAACTAGTGAACCATCATCCCTGGATAAAAGAGTAAGTATGTCCTGGGACAGAAAACATGCTGGCAAGATGGGTGTGTCTGGACTGTTTGTGAGGGTGAGGGAAAAATGACATTGAATGTTAGCAAGGTATTCAGAAATGAAAACCTCCAGGGTCTTAGAACAAGCCAAGTGAAAGGTTTGGGTTTTCTTTAAAATGCATTGATGATGATGGAGACACTATGATATATTTTATGACAACATTCTGTCTAGAATAAGTAAATAGTTACTTTTAAAAGTTTAAAAATGCTTTAAAAGTTACGATTTCCTTTTTTTCTTTTTAGTTAAACCAAATTTCTCTTGGGTTAATGGCAATATTGTGAAATGGCACGTCCCCTCTGAAATACAATCGGCACTTGTTTATTAGCTCACTGTGCTTAGGATACAGCCCAGGAAGGGGCTGCAAAATAAGGTTGCTTCATCCAAATTTGTTTTATTTTTAATAGCTTTAAACAATAAAGTTATTATGTGGACCTCAGAATTTGTTCACTGGTGAGAAAAATTCAGATCGCTGCAACATGTTCTGGTGGTTGTCCCAGAAAAACAGGGTAGTTGGTGGAAGAAGAGGGATAGGGGGAAGGCTGAGGAAGCTGTGGGATCCTGACAGGGGACGCACGCTCTCCCGTCATCCTCCCTTTCCTTTTCTCTCTCTCCCTTTTCACACGTTTCACAACCAAGATTCACCACTGGGAGATCAGCTTAGGTCGATGTAGAGGTTTTAAAGAATAGGCATCAGATTCTTACAGTTTCTTTCAGGGATATTTGTAATAAACAGGAACTTGTTAACTATGCCAGTAGCCTGTGTCACACCCCTCACAGCACTTGTGCACAAAGGCACACTTTCCACCAGACCAAAGACAACACATATGGAATCAGGAAGTTCTTAGTAACAAAGAGACATGCACCAACCAGCCGTACATCACAGTGAGCTACTTCCCCAGGGAAGTGAGAAGTGATACACTCATTACTCAGGCTAGGCTGGCAGAGGTGCCTAGTGCGTAAATTAACTCAGCAACTTTTCAAAACAGGAAACGCAGAGTTAGTGAATATAGATACTTATTTTTTCCTACCAAAATACTAAAGAAAAGGTAGAGTAGGAACTATAATTTCCATTTACTGATTGAACTTTTTTTTTTTTGAGACAGAGCCTCAAGCTGTCCCCCTGGGTAGATTGCCTAGACATCACAGCTCACAGCAACCTCCAACTCCTGGGCTCAGGCAAGTCTCCCACCTCAGCCTCCCAAGTAGCTGGGACCACAGGCGCCTGCCATAATGCCTAGCTATTTTGGGGGGGAGAGGGGTTGCAGCTGTCATTGTTGTTTGGCGGGCCTGGGCTGGATTCAAACCCGCCACCTTAGGTGTATGTGTCTGGCGCCTTAGCCACTTGAGCCACAGGCACCAAGCCTACTGATTGAACTTTTAATGTGGTTTACGAGTTATAACATGTGATAACGCTTTAATCCCTGCATGTCAAAGGAGTTTTATATACGCTTCTATATTGGCTAGAACATTTTTATTTTAAGTAAGGAAGAACCAAAACATAAAGCATTGTCTATCTTTGAGATATAATCAATTTCTTCTCCAGCCTATTCGAAAATTTTTCTAGTGTTTTATTCTCCTTCTTAAAAAACAAAACAAACCACTTTTCTTATATATTTTTTTACTTGAAGCCTGTGCACTTACTTTCATAATTGCACGAAAAGGTAATATTTGAAAATAAGTTAATTTCAAGAGTGAATGTGGGGTAAATTCATGTACCCCAATACAATAAGTTAATTTTAAAAATGGGAATAAAATTAATGTTCAATCTATTTCATTTTAAGAAGAAATCCATGTACCCCAATTTCGATAAGTTAATTTTACACTAGTAGCATAACATCCAGTATGAATTTCTGATATAATTTGGTCAGCAGGAAATGTAAACATGTTAGATTTGTGTTTACAGAATAGTATGCCAATATTTCCAATAAAGACAAGTGGCAGCCATCATTTCCTTATTCCTGGGTTACCTTTCTACACTGTTGTCCATCACAGTCACTGGGATTACAGCCGTGAACCAACACTTCTTGAATCTTAGTATGAAGTACATACTAAGGGGAAAACAATTTCTAGCACATCAAAAAAAAAAAAAAAGATTATTTTCATATATTGGTGTTGGTCCTGAGAAAGTGAATTAATTACTCCAAAAACAGTGATTTAAAAATTTATTTGCATTGTGAGTTTTTACCAATTTTTGCTTTCTACAAAGTTGAAAGAGATTCCAAATAAATTGCCCACTGCGAGAGCATTTACAATATGGCACCATGTAAATTTGTCGTAAAAGTTTTGAAGGAATTCTGAGAGTGGAGGAAGCCTGCTCTAACAACATTCTTCCATTCTCTTAATTATTTTTATTTTTGTTGTTGTTGTTATTGTTGTTGTTGCAGTTGTCATTGTTGTTTAGCTGACCTGGGCCGGGTTCAAACCGTAACCACTGTGCTACGGGCACCGAGCCTCATTCTCTTAACGTATATGAATAAATTTCTCATACTCTGCCTTTTTTCTCAATTAAAGAGAAAAAATGGGAATAAAATTAATGTTCAATCTATTTCATTTTAAGAAGAAATCCATGTACCCCCAAATCATTTGCAATAACATTGCACTTTATGTTAAATATGGCACTGTGAAAATGTATTTCTTATTTATGTTGCTTTCGTTGGTGATACCTTGTTACTTGATCTGTAATTGTAACTGAGTCTGGATAGGTATGTTGACACTTAGGGCATTATGGTCACAGGAAAAATAATGATAATGATAATAAAAGTAAATCCCTTTATGGATAGACAGCAAAATACGCTATGACAATTAGTAAAATACTTTAAACCATAAGTTTATACTACATGAAGAAAATTCTACAAGGGATGTGGTGTGAATTATCAATTCCAGGAGGTTAAGAAGTCATGCAAAGTTTTCAATTGTTAGAGAACTTATTTATGTATTATTTAAAGAGAGGATGATAGCCACAAACTGCCAAGACATTATAAGTTCAAAACATTTTACTTTTTATTTTAAATTACTTGTGTTGTAGAGACAGGGTCTTACTCTACCATTCAGACTGGAGTGCAGTCTCACCAGCATAGCTTGCTGTAGCCCCAACTTCTGCGGAGTCCACTATATTTGAAAAAGTAATGCAACAGTTGACTCTAAATATTGACAGTGTGCCACAAGTCATATTCTTTGCATTTACAGTAGAATCAACTCCCTGTGTTGACCACTTCCTTAAATTAACCTAATTTTCATAGACTAGACGTGCACCACGTGTACATATCAGTACAGGAAGCCCAGTTTCTTACATTGACCAATTTGTTACAGTCCCATGGGTGGTCAACTTAGAGAAGTTCTACTATATTTAAAATAATTATGAACAAGTTTGGAAGTCAACTTAAAGATATGTACAAGGTTAGTTTCTCCTAGACAGAATGTGAGCAAACCTTTTTGAAAAAAACAACGATTTCGTGGGCAAAAGCCATGAAACCTACCGTAGAAGAATGGCAATTTTGCAAAAATAATTTTCCACAGAAGGCAGATTTATGCAAAACGGAAGTTGAAAGCTCAAATCCTCACAGTGGCCTGTGAAGTCCTTCACTGCGGAGCGTGCCTCCAACTCCCCCTTCCCTGGTGCTTTTCTCCAGCTCGTTTTGCGTTTGTCCTGCGGTGCTCCTTGTGTGTCCTCATACTTGCTAGACAAGGCCCTGCCTCTGTGTTTTGCCAGGCTTACTCCATCTGAAACAGTATTTACCCAGATGTTTTATTGATTAATTTAGAGGTGGGGTCTCACTCTGTTATCTAGGCTGGAGTGCCGTGGTGTGACCACATGTACCTTGTTTATCCCCAACTCCTGGGCTCAACTAATCCTCCTTCCACAGCCACCAAACCTGGGACTATGGGCAGGAGCCACCTTGCCTGCCCCAGATGTTTTCATCTCCTGCTTTGTTATCTCCTTCTTCAAGTCATTGTCACCTACTCATTGAGGCTTACCCTTGTCCTATAGAAAACTGCAATCATTTCATCACCAACTTTCCCTTCACTCCCCTGCTTTGTTTTTTCCAGGGCACACAGAATTGAATTATTGATTATGAGCTTTTAGTCTCTATCCCCTCTGGAATGTGGTCCCCATGAAAGCCTAGACTTTCGCTTCATGTGCTCACTCTCCTCCCTACAAGACTATACCTACAATTTAGAAGTTATTCTATAAAAGGTGTTCCACGGATGAATATACAAATCGCTTGTAAGATGCCTACCCTGCAAATCAGAGAAACTGACAAAAACCTCTTATAAATTTAATTTTAAAAAATCTTCTTACCACAGTCATCGGAAATAAGGGGTAGAGGTCTTCCCTAACCTTTAATCAAGGATCCAGTTTCTTATTCTCTGTAAGTCATTTATTATACATTATACAAAATACAGTTTGCACATGTGCATTTTCAGGGTAGCTTTCATCAAATTATTGTAATATTTTGATCCAAAAGACAAAAGCAATCGTTTTCTCCCTGGAAAAATCTTCCTGTGTCATCATGTTTTTTTTTTTTGAGACAGAGCCTCAAGCTGTCCCCCTGGGGAGAGTGCTCTGGCATCACAGCTCACAGCAACCTCCAACTCCTGAGCTCAAGCGAGTTTCCTGTCTCAACCTCCCAAGTAGCTGGGACCACAGGTGCCCTCCACAACGCCTGGCTATTTTTTGGTTGCAGCCGTCATTGTTCTTTGGTGGCCCGGGCTGGATTTGAACCTGCCACCTTAGGTGTATGTGGCTGGCACCTTAGCCACTTGAGCCACAGGTGTGGAGCCAGTCATCATGGTTTTAATCAACTTTTATGACTTTATCCCCTTTGCCCCAAACTATCTCCCTGACCCTGACTGCTGCTCTGGATGTTAACGTTAACTGTAACCAGAATCTCCTCTACGTTTTCCTCCTGGATGACCCCCAGGCACCCAAACCTTACCACGCAAAACACTGAGCTCACCTTTCCTCCCAGTCCTCGATCCTCCTCTCAGGTTCGTACCTCCAGGGATGCCTCATCTCTGCACATTGCCCCGACAAGCTGAAGCGGACATCATGCCTAGTCCTGTCTCTTCCTCAGTCCCACACCCAATACACCAAGTACTCTGAATCCCACTTTTTGAGGAGTAACTATGCCCAGGCCCTCTCTGCTTTGGGCCAGATTATGACCACAGCCTCTGAACTATTCACCCATTTTCTGCAGTGCAGGTAAAGGCAGATCTAACCACGTCAATTCCCAAATGCAATGGAATTTCACTTCATTTCTCACGTGCAAATCTGCCCTTGCTTAGCCTTTTCCAGCTCCTCCCACTGGTCTTTGAGATATTGTCACTCCTCAGTATGGCGACAGGGTGCTTTAGCGTAGGAGCTTTGGACCTTTCTTCTCCCCTTCTTCTCACTGCTTTTCCTCTCACCTTACCCTCCAGCTGAAGC
>NW_003852471.1:983458-987278 GCF_000181295.1 Otolemur garnettii | reverse complement strand
TGCTGATTCCCCCACCCCCAGGAGAGTGTTACAACAGAGTAGCCCCTGAAGAAAGCTTTGGCAAATGAACAGTCAAGTAGTCATGTGATTATTCTATTAGACTATATTTGCACTGAACTGAGGGCCCATGAGGAAGACTAGAACAGAGCCAGACAGGCATCCATGGTGCTGTATCGTGTTAAATTTGTGGCTCTAGAAAGGGTGCTGTGGCTCACACCTGCAATGCCAGCACTTTGGGATGCCACAGTGAGAGTAGAGCTTGAGGCCAGGCATTCAAGATCATTCTGGACAACATAGCAAGACCCCATCTCTAAAAAATAATTTAAAAGCCTACCCAGGAATGATGGGGCACAACTGTAGTTCCAGCTACTGAGGAAGTTGAGGCAGGGGGAGCACCTGAGCTCAGATATTTGAGACTGCCGTGACCTATGATGGGACCACTCTCCTCCAGCCTGGGTGACAGAGTGGGACTCTTTCTTTAAAAACATAATGTGTGGGGGGCAGCGCCTGTGGCTCAGAGGGGTAGGGCACCGGCCCCATATGCCGGAGGTGGGTTCAAACCCAGCCCTGGCCAAAAACTGCAAAAAGAAATAATAATAATAACAATGTGTGTCTCCTCATACTAACATGTTAAGAAATTGCAATTCCTTAGTATCAGGAAGTGTTGCGAGATTCTTTAGTTCATTATTAAGGCTCAAGTAGGAGAATCTCATGTAAGGTGAATAGACCATATGAATTTCCTGGCTTTATAACAAGCCACAGACATTTCTATAGCATTTTACAAACCCACAGCATTCACAGACATTGTCTCCAGCACTCGTACAATAGGAGATCATAGGAGATGGAAACTAAGCTGTCATTTCTTTCCTGTTAAGAAAAAACAGAATCTCTCTATGCTGATAAAGTTCCTTTTAAATTTTCCTTCGACCCTACCAGTCTCCCTCCCTCTATGGTTTATCTTACGAGGGCACAAGTGAATCTTTCTAAAAGCAGAGTATCAACGTTTTAACTCAGTAACTAAGAAAATGACATGAAGGTTATCTTGACCAGTTTGATGAGAGTATTTCAAAATGTACATGAAAACAGCATACTCTACCCCATAATTGTACTAATGTACACAGTTATGCTATAAGAAATAAAAAAATAAAAAAAAAATTTCCTTTTACATCTTAAAGGTAATAAAATTTAATTGTCAAGAGCTGTTTACCTTTTCATTGTGTTTGTAAGGAAGTTTTGCCTGTTCCAGAAGAAAAAGAGAAACTTTTATGAAACCGAGTTGCAAAGTTATAGTTTTATCCATTCTTTTCCACATGACCCTAAGATTTCATTTTAAAAAACGAGCTGAGGTTCATGACTATTTTAAATGAAAAGGGTCACCTGTAGATTTTTAGTGACAATTGTGATTTCTTTCATACTTCCTGTTGAAAAGTTCATTGAATCTAGTCTTTCCTCTTTTCCCAGTTCTAAAGAACAAATTTAAATTCACCTTATAGTGACGCTTTTGCTTCCACGTGTGACTGAAGTACACACCCAAAAGATAATGAAATCATGTAACTGCTTGGACAAGTTTTTATTTTTTATGGTTTTTATTTTATTTTATTTTCATGGTTTATTTAAATGTCAGAATATTCCGGGGCACAAGCGTTTTAGTTGCATAAATTGTTTGGGGGCAGTCTGAGTCAGCTGTACGTGTGCCCATCACCCAGACAGTGTGCATTATGCTGTCAGGTGCGAATCTGCCCATCCTCTCCTCCCTCCCACTTGACTTCCAATGAGCGGCATTTCCCTGTGTGCCCCTAAGTATTGATAGATTAGCTCCAATTTAACAACGAGTACATGTAGTGTTTGTTTTTCCATTCTTGTGATACTTCACTCATAACAATGGTTTCCACTTCTTCCCAGGTTAATACGAGAGGTAGTAGTGCATCATTTGTTTATATGGCAGAGTAACACTCCATAGTAAACATAAACCACATTTTATCAGTCCACTCATGTATTGATGGACACTTGGGTCGCTTCCACATCCTTGAAATTGTGAATTTTGCTGCCACAGACATTTGAGTTCAAATTTTTTTTTATAAAATGTTTTCCCCCACTTTGGCTAAGTACTTAGTAGTGGGATGGCTGGGTCAAACGGGTCTACTTTTAGTTCCTGAAGCCATCTTCATGTGGCTTTCCATAGAGGCTTCTCTGCATCCATGCCAGCGTTTGTGATTTTGAGACTTCTTGGTAAAAGCCATCCTCGCTGGAGTTAGGTGATACCTCATAATTTTGATTAGCATTTTTCTGATGATTAGAGACTTGGAGCATTTTTTCATATCTTCTTTGGCCATGAGTCGATCTTCTTTTGAAAATTTTTTGTTCATGTCTTTTGCTCACTTTTTAATTGGGTTGTTTGATTTTTTGCTTGCTGATTTGTTCAAGGTCTTTGTAGTTTCTGGTTATCAGCCCTCTATTGAATGTATAACATGCAAATTATTTTCTCTCATTCTGAAGGTTGTCTATTCACTATAATGATGCTTCCGTGGCTGTGCAGAAGTTTTTAATTTGACCAGGTCCCAGTTATTTATTCTTGTTGTTGCTGCGATGTGACTTTAAAACATCAGAAAACTCTTCGGTTAATTTTTGTTTAGCTGCCACTTTAGTATGTTATCAGTTCCCATTAGAATCCCTTTTAATGTATAGATCTTGGAGAATTTGTTTTAGCTAAGCAGGACGTACTATATCACATAGTGACGTGATAGATTATATGTTTGGAGAAATATGTTCTTACTTGTTATACTATAATTTAGTTCATGTTCAATAAAATTTCACTCAGTTTATTTGATCTTGCCATAATTTATAATTCAAGTATTATAAATTCTATTGATACTTATTTGCTCCCTCTGGCAAAATGTATCCTATAGCTGGATAATAGAATGTTGCAGTGTTAGACTGGTTTTTCTTGGCTTTTAAATTATGCTGTCCCCAGACCAACTGTTGCCTTCTACAAGGAATCATTTCTTTATGCACTGATAATGGTATGTTCATTCTTACTGAGATTGGTCAATGCAGAATCTCAATAATTCTGAGAAGCCAGTAGATGCATTCTTCACTACAGGATGTCCCAAAAGTCGCCCAGAAAGTCACCATTCACAAGGAAATGGGAAATTGAAGTTAAACAAGCCTTTATTTTTAAAATATTCATTAAAAAATTTTGTAAAGAGGTAGCCAACATATACAGAATATCTTATAAACACTGTATTATGTAAAATTTAGTAATGACTATTGTGTAAATTAAGGTACATTTAACTATAATTTCCCGTTTTCCCTAGTATGGTGTCCTTATGGGTGACTTTTGGGGCTCTCCGTTTCGTCCATAACTATGATAAATTAAAATGTGTTTATTTTTCCTAGGCTTCATTTTAAAATTGCATAATATTGTTGAGCTAGACATTTATGTTCTTAATTTACCTACTTCTATGATACATCGTAATGAAGTCATTTCTGAACCTTTTGCCCAGCTATAACTCCAGCTGTTTTTGCTGACGGAGATTTTCACACTGAATCTGGTATCTGATCTTCTTTTCAGATATAGTACATTCCACTGAAAGGTTAATTTCACCATCCGCATAACTAAAGCTCAAATTAACCAACTCCCAGATGAATGTGGCTTCAGTTATCGGAAGGAGAGGACAACCGCTTACAGTAAGTCGCCAGCAGATGCCACTTATTCTTGGTGACGTTGGCAGAGGTGATTAATTTCCCTCCAACTTAAAAGCCATCCTGGCACCGAACGCTGCCACTCTACCCTCAACAGAGCCCTCTTCCCAGCTCTTCT
>NW_003852471.1:980299-983285 GCF_000181295.1 Otolemur garnettii | reverse complement strand
TACTTGTGTTGTTACTATTCATTGTTGCCCAGTTTACCCATGGGGCCAACTCTTTATTTGGGGAAGAAAGAAGAGAAAAAGAGAGCTTAATAGATAAGTGACAAGAAATTAGATATTTTTCAAACCAGCTGCATTAAAAAGAAAAGTTTAGAACTAATTTTAGAATGTAAAGAGTCAAAGTGTGTGGAATTTCCTCTAATCACAATTGACAACTGCTAGAAAATATTCAAACCTTTGCAAGGGTATTGCTGAGTGTCAGAGTCAGTACCGACTGTGAGAACGCCCAGATACTGAGGGAAAATACAGCCAGAATCTCCTTATGAAGTCTGCTCAAAGACACAATGTTCATGAAGGGTTTTAATATTGATAAATTCTGTTTTGATGTTTAAACTTTTCTTAAAAGCTCCATAACCCTTTAGAAAACATTTTTTTAGAAGTAGAACTTCTAAACAAAGCATTTTGGCTTTGGTTTTGTGAGTTAATTTGTAAAAAAAAATCAAATACTTGTTTAAATGGCTAAAAATTAATGTTCCAAAGAGGTCCTAACTTAGGGTGACCAGACGTCCCGATTTTGGTGGGACAGTCCTGCTTTTCAACAATTTGTCCTGAGTCCCCTGACGTTTTAAAGCAGTCCTACTTTTTGGAAAGAATGAATGCACGAACAGGCTGGAGAACAAGAAGGGAATATACGGTTTTCGGCCGCCAGATGGCTATTTCGCCAGAATATGAGTTTTATATTATTTTTGTTAATTTTATAATGTTAAACTGTAATAAATAATTGCTGAGAAGTGATTATCGAGAACTGCTTATCAAAGTTTGCCTTCTTGTCAGGCCCTGCCAGGCCCGTGGCCCCTGCTCCGCCCCCGCTCAGCCCCCACGCCATGTTGTCCCGCCTTACAGATGTTAGAATCTGGTCACCCTATCCTAACTGCTTAAATATCTGCAGAGTCTAAAAGCTCTAATTGTGGCCGGCACAGTGGCTCACGCCTGTAATCCTAGCACTCTGGGAGGCAGAGGTGGGCAGATTGCCTGAGCTCACAAGTTGGAGACCAGCCTGAGCCAGAGTGAAACCTCATCTCAAAAAATAGCCAGGCATTATGGCGGCGCTTATAGTCCCAGCTACTTGAGAGGCTGAGGCAAGAGAATCATTTGAGCCCAAGAGTTTGAGGTTGCTGTGAGGTATGATGCCATGGCACTCTACCGAAGGCGACAAAATGAGACTCTGACTCAAAATAAATAAATAATATAATAAAATAAAAACTCTAATTGACTTTAGTAATTCCAAAGTTCCAACTAATGAGAGAAAATATTAGGATATCAAGAGGCTTCTGCAGAATTTCTTAGATAAATTTGGCAATATAGTGTCCCAAGACCTGAAAAGAAAACTCTTCAATGTGAGGGTCATCTTAAAATAAATTGTCCCCAATTCATACATACTTCTAAAACATCTTATTTTCTCATAGGTTATCTTCTGAGATAAACATTCAGGATACGAATCATCCTTTCTACAGATTTTCATAGCTTTTGATTAGGTTTTGATTCAAATTGGTTCCTGCATCACACTTCATTCTTTCATTTATTCAGTAAACATAGCTTGAATTCTCTGAATTCTCATTTATCATAGAAAGTATGAAGATGCTGGACATAAGAAGAGAGTTTTCTTGTTCCTTAAGTGATCAGATAAGTCAGGAAAGCAAACATCTCAAGCCAAAATTATTTTCCCACATAGACAAGGAAGTGAGCAAACGTGCTGGGTGCAGAAACACGTAAACAAATGGATTTATTAGCAGGCATGCAAGTTCTGAAAACTACAAATCTCACTTCATTGTTTGGGAAAAAGATTTTAGTGAGAGTTCGGCTTTATAGGTATCAAAGTTGCAAAGGGAAGGAGGGAGCACATATTTGAGCTTAATGCAATACGAAGAATGAGTACTTCATCCTAAACACCACGGTTTCCCACGGTGGCTTCACGGACGCACCAGTAGTCTCCATCATGTGATCAAGGGGTCCAGCTGGGTTGTTTTAGAAAATGAAGCAATATACAATCTTATTCACATACACTTCAGAAATGTCAACTGTAAAATCATTTCTTAAAAAAAACGTGGTTATTATAATTACAGTCTTAAAAGTTAAACAAATATGATACACATGGAGAATAAAAGGGCCTGGAGGACCCAGCCGGTCATGGATGAAGGCAGCAGGTTGTCTATAACTCGTTTTTCAGGGTCAGGGAGAAGTAAGGAGAAAGCCGTGAATCTCTGAAGAGCACATTTTCTCCAAAGACAGGAGATACTAAGAGGCCTAGATAATTGTTATCAAGTAGGAATCCAAGATGCATCATATCATATCATTTATATTAATTTAGAAAATGTGTTTATAATATATCTATATATCATATATGTATTTGATTATATGTATAATATATGTATATATAAATATATTTTCAAATAATAAGTATAAATTTCTAGGCAACTTCTTTTAATATATATAGGCAAATAATCCAAATTTAAAACACATGTGGGCCAATACAGTTCATAAGCCAAAGATCACACACTGTGGGCCAGGCTTGGCCTTACTTATCTGAACACCATGTAAACTGTATCATTTCACTCCTCTCTTCTCATATGGGGAGGAGAGCAGGAAATTTTCCACCAGCTAAATTTTTTCGTCTCTATTGCTTATTATTGTTTGATGTTTTAGACATGTTTTATATTTTTAATATTTGTTAGATATGAATTTTATTGTTACTGTTGTACTTTACTGTTTCATGACATACGTTCCTTTCACCAAGAAAGGTCAGTGGCTTCAAAGTAGCCACTGAAAAATAAAACAAGGCATAAGAAGTAGAATTATAAATCTTCCAAAGCAAAAATACAACATAAATATGTGTAGGTTGAGAAAAGCAAGTTGCCCAAAATTACGTGGTAAGAAAAAGTCAATAGTATTTCTCATGTGTGACTTTCTAAGGCTACATCATCATTAGCCA
>NW_003852471.1:978899-979687 GCF_000181295.1 Otolemur garnettii | reverse complement strand
TAAAAGAATTCTTTAAATAGATTATTATTATTCCCACTGTACACAAATGAACAGGTCAAATTCAGGCTCTATTATCTTTTAGTCAGTGGAAGTTCTTGTGATTACTTAGCGTTACTGTTGGTGCTATACAGAAGTGACAGGGTCAGAATTTAACACAAGTTTTGTGAATTACAGTGTCACTCTTCTACTTTAATCTGGGTAAACCTGAGCCTATAGCAAATTAAACAACACATAGATTTACTATAATTGGTTTTAGCTTGAAGTTCTTAAAACTAATCAATTCTTAGCAACACTTTTATTTTATGCTTTTCCCCCTTCTATCTCTCTATTTTGTAACCAAAACACAATTTAATGAAGAAGTCCACCAAGCTGGAAGTAACTATAAACTCTAAAAATATTGGAGGCAGTATTTTCAAAACATCAGGTTTAATATTGGCGATGTATGTCTCTGACGATAAATTTCATAAGTTATTTTCCTATTATTATTTCTCCAGAAATAACCAGGATATTTAAATCCATTATGTATAGAAGGTCTTCAAGGTGGAAAACTTTTCCTCTATTTTCTATAAAAGGGACCTGTGAATTTAAGTGACAAGGGACACATCAGCAGAAGAAAAAAAGCAGTGAAACTTTATTCACATGTATATTTTAATGCTCAAAAGAATCAGCTCTCTCAGTGGCTGACATTGTGGGTTTATACTACAGATAAAGGGATGGAGAAAAAGGCTTCTATGGGAAGAACAGTGAAGTTCTAAGTGAACAAACAGGAGATAAGATAATTTAAGATC
>NW_003852471.1:975333-978272 GCF_000181295.1 Otolemur garnettii | reverse complement strand
TGAGACCAGCCTGAGCCAGAGTGAGACCTCGTCTCTAAAAATAGCTGGTATTGTGGTGGGTGCCTGTAGTCCCAGCTACTTGAGAGACTGAGGCAAAAGAATCCCTTAAACCCAAGAGTTGGAGGTTGCTGTAGCTGTGACACCATGGCACTCTACCCAGGGTGACAAAATGAGACTCTATCTCCAAAAAAAAAAAGGGAAGAAGCAGTGGCCTACAATAAAGTATAGCAAAGTAATTGTAGTAATTAAGTGTTTTTATCAAAAGGCAAAAGAAGAACAAGGTTAATTGTCTAGTCAATCATTCCATTGTTAATGATCATTACAAGAGAGAACACAGAAAAAGATCGATAGTAATTTCTGTCACTATTACATACAGAGTGATAATGCCCGTCATTCCATAGTACTCTTTATAAAATAAACTATATAAGCAAGTAAGTAAATTGTACAAAGTTTCTACACATGACTTATAAATAATTAACAATTGCATTTCTTATTACAATATAAAGCCTTCAATTTTTCTAACTATAAAACTCATCATCATTTTTCCTCCCTTCAAAGAAAAAGTCTTTCCTACCTTTCCATTTTAGGTGATGATTCCATTGTTGGTTCAAACTCTCTTAGATCAGTGGTGATATATAGGTGCCTCTTTCTACTGTGAGAAAATATATTCCTAATGAGATTTTAACTTAATTTAAATATCATGATAGTCTAAGAAAAGTCTTCTGATTTTTGTCTTCACAAAGGTCACAAATGGCAGTTGGATGAGAGAAGCAGTAATATTGGAGAAGTGATTATATCAGAATTGAAGGCATAGGGACGGGACATTTGGACATATTTCTCTCCCCAGGGATATTTCAACAAATCTCTTCAGGGCAATTGACGTTTAACAGAAAGAAAGTGACTCTTAAAGAAGTGTCAGTTTGAAGGAGTCATTAATTTGACTTTTAAATATTGATTGCCATATATGCTGGAATTGTGCCAGGAAAAAGACATACAAGTCCTTCTTTCAATTCCCCAGTGGCTTACAACAGGAACGATAAGATGTGCACACAACTAAGTGGAATTAACAAGCAGTGAGAAGTGTGGTGTAAGCCCTTTCACAGTAAAGCATCCCAGGAATTGGCTCAAATCATTTGCATCTGGGGCAATGAGGAAAACTCCCTGTTGGAGTTAAAGCCAAGAAGGCAACGTGTCATTTGGAAAAGCACCTATGTAGGGATAGAACTGCTGGCTGAGATGTGCCTGAGATTAGACTACGTAGAACAAGGTCGCCACTAACTGGGTGTCAAGACAAATCATTGAATAGTGATAGGTTAGATCCATTAGCAGAGATAAAATACGGAATTGAGGTTTTATGAGATGCTGCATTAATGTACCTCGCAGAGTATCAGGAATAATTCTAAGTGAGAAGTGAGGTGTATTCCCCTGTTGCTAGTCTAAAAATGTCATTTGCCCTTGCTGAAGTGCTCCTCGGTCTGAAAATGTTTGAGAATCCACATTATATACAGGAATTTAGAATTATTGGTAAATAGGATGTATTGACCGTACCAGTGAAACATAAAATTTATACATTAGATTGGTTTTGTTCCCTCCATTGCAATGACGTCTGAGCATCATGTTTCTTACAGACATCTCTTTCCAGGAAAATACCAAGACTGAGTAGTCTCTCCCTAAGATAAGAGCAGAATTACCCATAACCCAGGGCATCTGCTTAGAAACTTGTAGTATTATGAAACACCACTCAGAAGATATCCAGAAACACCAGGCCAGGTATATAGGGAGCAGCACATATAATGATACTCTTTTTTTCTTGCATAAATTCTCAGCCACTTGCCAAGACAACACCAAACACCAAAAGCCACAACCTTCCCATCTGGAAGCAATAACACTAAGATGCAAATTCAAACAAATAAGGATCACTGGGGTCTTCACTTTTATCCATCTGTCTTCGCAGATTCATTAACACATATATGAGAAAACTTTGGGGGGAAAATCATTAACCTACACCCTCATCTGTTTTCTTCCCAACTTCATGATTTCAATGCCTAATTAGTCCACTTTAATGACGTTATTAAATGTTTACCTCATTAGTAAAGATGAATGATAGAAATAATTATATATGATTAAAAATAAAAAGATGCATTAATATTTTAAAAATTGAAATCTCATTGTAAAAATCTAAATACACTTTAATAATTTTTATGATTGGATATTTTGGGAGTTTGGATTTAGATGCATATAATGTTTTGAGTTTATACATGTAAAATATATATGATATTATGTTGGCACATACAAAGCACGTTTACTGAATACTGACCTAGTGTTTTTATGTAGTGTTACTAATGCTTGCAACAACACTGCAGGCTAGACATTATTTTCTTTTAAAAAAAATTTTAATAATGGGTACCTAACAGTTACATATTGTTATAGGGTACATGTGATGTTTTCAGACAAATATACAATTAATAAAACTGGGGTAATTGGGGTATCCATTACCTCAGGTGAATTAATCAAATTGGGTATCCATCACCTCCGATATTTACCATTTCTTTGTGTTAGGAACATTCCAATTCTACCTTTTTAGTTATTTTAAAGAATATCCTAACCTTGTTGATTATAGTCACTTTCTTATGCTATCAGATATTGCTCATTATGTCAAATTAACCATTACCATTAACACTAACCCATTAACCATTACCACCTTATCCTGCCTCTCACTGGTCCCCTTCCTGGACTCTAGTAACCCTCATTGTATTCTCTTAGCTCCATGAAATTGGTTCTGTTAATATTTTGCTCCGACAATGTGTAAGATTTGTCATCCTGTGTTTGGCTTATTTTGTTTAACATAATGTTCTCCAATTCCACACATGTTGTTGCAAATAGCAGGACTCTATTCTTTTTAATGGCTATATAATATTCCATTGTGTATATGTACCACA
>NW_003852471.1:974320-974895 GCF_000181295.1 Otolemur garnettii | reverse complement strand
TAGGCCTACTGTTCCAATATGTACACGTGGTACATATCAGGTCTATGAAAATTAGGTTGACTTAAAGAGATAGTCAATGCAGTAAGGTGGTCAACTGTGAGGGCTCTACTCTCAATCTGTGGGTGTCTCTCCACCTGCTTAATTGTTTCCTTTGCTGTTCAGAAGCTTCTTTTCTTGATGTGGTTCCATTTGTTCAGTTTGGCTTTCTTTGCTGTGCTTTTGGGGTATTGCTCAAGATGTCCTTCCCCAGACTAATGTCCTGAAGCATTTCCCCAATGTTTTCTTTTAGTAATTTCATAATTTCAGGTTTTAGATTTAAATCTTTAATCCATTTTGATTTGATTTTTAAATAGGGTGAGAGATCAGGGGCTAGTTTTATTTTTCTGTGCATGGCTATCCAGTTTTCCCAGCACCATTTATTGAAGAGACTGTGGACAGCCTTGTCTTATTGCAAAACTTAGAGGAAAGGCTTTCAGTTCTTTCCCATTAAGTATGATACTAGCTGTGAATCTGTCATATATGGCTTTTACCATGTTGATGTAAGTTACTTCTTATACCTGTATATTTTAAGAGGT
>NW_003852471.1:963853-973428 GCF_000181295.1 Otolemur garnettii | reverse complement strand
TCAACTAATTTAACTCCATTACTATGATTACAATTATTATGTCATTTTGAATACTTTGGGATCTAGAGATTATGCTCCTAGTAGGTCCTAGGTCTTCAATGAGTCTTTTTCCTTGCATGTTATGCCATATTTATTTTTTTAATTCTTTTAAATATTATTATTTGAACAGAGGCTAACAGAAAAAAAAAAAAGCCACATACAGGTCAGCTGTCAAGCAAGAGTTGGATATTGTTTCAAGATTTGCCTACCATTTGCTCATCTTCATGTTTATAATTTTGCACGTTGTAAACATCGACATTCTATTTATTTTAAAATTTAAAAATACCTCGCTTTGACTCATGATATTTAGAAGAAACTGAATAGATTTATCAATGTAAAAACATTTGTTTTTCTTTCAAAAACTCTACAAGATTAGTAATTTCATATTTGTGCATTAGTCATTACTTATAAGTCAGACACATTGATTAATGTCGTTCCTTATTCCAACTCTGACTCATTGAAAAGGGGGAAAATAAATGCTTGGGTGGGTAAAACTTTGTTCTTTACAATAAAATGTTAAAACTGGATATGTTAAGTGTGATATTTTTGCTACTTTTCTTATCTGCATGAAAAGAAGCACTTGCGTATTATGAAAAATCTAAATTAAATAATTGACGTTGAGAAGTAAATGTCCTGTCTCTGTGTGTGGTGCCCTCTCCACTAGTAGGAGGTTAGCAGAGAGAGCAGCTCTTGTCCACTGTTTTGTCTGAGTGTGGTCAGTGCATTGTCCCATCATGGCCTTCTCAGGAACAACCTTTAGGAGTGGTGTCATATAACTCAATATCTTATCTACAGGGTGACATTTATTTTTACAATTCCAAAAAAAATTTCTCATCTCTCAGCTTTTTCCTAATATTTTTCCTTACATATTTCATATAGATCAGAAATCCCCAAACCTTTTCATACTAGAGACTGGTGTCTTGGAAAAACATTTTCCATGGACCGTGGTGGGGGCGAAGGGCTGATGGAAGAGGAGGCGGGGTCAGGTGGTGATGCTGTGCCGCAGGGGTCCTAAAGGCCGTGGACTGGTACTGTTGGTGAGCCTGGGGTTGGGGGCCACAGATATGGATGATAGATTTTTCTTCAGACCTTTTGACATTTAACCACGTCTTTTATTTTCGGCTAGTTTGAGAGAGGTCCACCTAAGCTTACTCTTCTCAATACATAACTCAGACTTGCTGCAATTTTCTCAGTGTTAAAAAGCTAGCCAAAGCACTCAGTAAATGAAATTTTCATCTATTGGTGATCATAGAATCTCAGACATACAGAGCCTTGGCATCTTCCATCTCATGTAGACCAATTCCTTCACTTCTCAGGGAAGAAATCCCTCCCGGGAAGCAGTTGGAGAGGGCTTCTCCCAGACTGGCAGCAAGTGCGGAGCAGAGCTGGAGCTGGAGTTCCTGTTTCCGGACTCAGAGCGTCCTTTACTTTCAGTTCCAGAGGCCTCCCACTTTCTTCATGATGTCACCGGGGAAGAATGTTCAACACTGGCAGTCACCACTTCCTTCTTCCCAATACATTGTGACGGTTCTGGGAAAAGTGGGGACACCTGAGAGAGTGTGACCTGGTGCACTCTGACTCCCTGCTGTTGAGTCCTGGCTGCGGTCCTCTCCCATTTCTGGGTTCCCCTTTGCCTCCCTCATTTGTCTTCCTCTTTATGCCATTGCTTTTCTTTGGTCAAAAAGTAACTAAACAGCAACACAGGAGAGGGCTGGTATTTTTGTCTGCCCTTGCTCTCAAGTTTGGGATGTGTAGGGGTCATTCTGAATTTGAGCGGATATTAGATTAAAATGTGAGAGCAGGTGAACTCTTTCCAAATGAATCTGTATTTAATTAGGCAGTCAGGCCAATCTGATTCTGACATTTGACAGCTTCACTCTTTGATATTGAAAGGCAGTTTGTGAGGTAACGCACTTATTAAAAATAAGCTTAAAAGCAAAACTAAGATGTTAACTTTTAAGGTGATGGACAGTGATGCTGTGGTATCCGATCCTAATAGCACTATAATTATCCTATGTATTATATTAACTTCACCACCTTAACTTTTCTCAACCCTTAGGAAAGAGTATTAGAATAGAAAACTCCAGGGAGGATATTTAAATAAAAGGAAGTATACAAAAATTGCCTTTTTAAGTTTGGCTAGAATGTATGTAGGAAAAATTTAAAATATGAGTTTAGAACAAAGAAAAATCTGTATATAGGATTTATTGATATTTATTTGCTACCAGGTGGTTGTTTTAATATGTATGTAATTGTTTTATATTTTGCCCTCCTTTGTCAGAACTTTCATAGCAACATCTAGGCTAGGTATACAAAGAAGTCAATATTAATTTCCACGGTAGGAAACAGTGTCAGTTGCTTTCTCTGGCTACATATGTCTTAAATTAATGAAAGGTAAAGCAACAAACATTGTGTTTTGTAGCTACGAAATTTGTTAAAAGTGTTCTGGTTAGGACTTGTTCAAATTGTTATGGTTCAAAATTGGTGGTTTAATCACAATATCGTTTATGGATAGCTTGAGCCGTGAAAAACTTCAGCAGTTTTTAGCCTAGCAGCATCAGCCCCTACCGTTTGTGCTAAAATGCACAGATGTGAGCGTTTCTATTACATGGCATTCATTATTATATATAAAAAACCTGGATATTGGTAAATGTCAAGCAATTTTGGAACTGGTTAAATTACGGTACAATAATGGCCAGCATATTATATAGCTCTTAAAAATATGATGGTAAAGACCAAGCTGTAATATGGCAAATTACTTATAATTTTATATTAAAAACTATAATACATGCTGTTGTTCAAAATGTGTTTGTTTAAGCATGTGGGGAAAAGACTAAAGAAAAAAGCAGAAAATGAAAACTATTGATTTATGTTACGTGGCCTTTTGTTACTGTCCTTATGGTGTTTAATTCAGTTAAAAATGTAATGTCTCTAGTATTACAAACAAGCTGGAAGATATAAAATAAAAGTTAACATTTCAAGAGAAACATCAGCGATTTCTCTAAGAAATAAAGCAGATTAAATTAATCGCTTCCAAAGTCACGGAAGACAAAATAAATTCCAGTAAGAAGACAAATAGCATAAATAAAGTCATAAATATTAAAAGTAAGCCATGGGAGAAATGACGTAATATTTTGAATTTTTCAGAATACTACTGACATCTTTATAGGGGGACAATAACGTTACTGGCATGATTTCTAAACAGATACTTGCATATTCAATTTATGTGTGAAATTTGTTTCATCAGACTAAAGTGATTTCAGAAAAATACTTTGAGATAAACCAACTGATTAATCCTTAGATTATTCTACCGCCAGCACATATTATAATATTTTGCCCTACTTCATCTATGGTAAAGTCTTTGAAGTATCTAGAATAAAGTTTTAGAAAGTCTATTGAAAATTTTCAAGCTAACAGAGGAACAAATACTGATTTATCTTTTCTGAAAAAGAGGCGCCCAAGAGGTATTTGCTATAGTTAAGATTTAGGTTCATACTAAGATCCATCACTTGTTACAAGTCAGAGCTAATGTAATATTTTGCATTCATACGTGCTTTTAAAACTGAGCTAAATACAAAATAACAGTTTCAGATATCTATTTAGAAAAAGTCCTATGTGATTTTGTGTGAATCAAGAATAAAAGGAAACTGTGCATTACTCCTGAGGTGGATATCCAAGACAGGGGCAAGACTTTAAAGAGGAAATAACTGTAGTATATGTCTAGTCACATGGGACCTGAGACAAGTTCACAGCAATCTTCTAGCCCCCAGGAGCTGTGGAAGACTCGGTGCCCTCCTGGCATGACCGTGGAGAAGCAAGGATAACAGCCAGCCTTGAAGGAGCCATGACGCCAAAAATAAATGACATCAAGTTGGTAACATCTGAGGACTACAGCTAAGTTCCAAGTAAGCCAGTGAATGTCTCTGAAGATGCTAATTTGAATAGATGCCTCTGAGAGCCAGCTAGCCCTCTATTTCTTAGCTTCTATAACACCCCCAAACAGAATGAGCCCTTCAAAAAACCAGACGGGATCTTCAAGTTGAACGAGATTAAATTTTCGCCACCCTGACAGTGCTCAGTATGCTGGCTAAGTGAATAAAGCACGTGAACATGCTGTCCCACTTGGAGAAATTAATTCAAATTTATTGTTTATTAGAAGGAAATTTCTGGCAAAATTTTGCAGAAAATCTGCTGCATTCTACTTGAAAGAAGTTCTGCAGCATCCTTTTCAGAGCTCGATAAAGATAAATAATCATCTTTTAAAAGCAAAGATGCAAGGAAAAACTATTCTAATGACAACAAAAGAAGTGAAAAAAGTAAAACAAAGAAACTCATAATAAATAAAGAAAAAAGAAGAAGAAGAAGAGACTTGGAGAAGATTGCATAAAATCTAATTTGTAACTATTCAATATTATAAAGTTATTTTAGTATTTTATGAAAAATGCCAAATACACGATCATTTTCATCTTAACAGAGGAGGCTTTCCTTCCTGCCACCATTTCTACTGTAAACTCCACAGCCTCACTGAAAATGTTCATTATCGATAAAAGACTCAGAGAATCATGGGCTGCTCCGGTTAGAATGAATGATAGAGATGTTGAGTTCATTGGTTTCCGAACTTTCCAGTGACGCACATTACCCAGAGGTTCTGTTAAACACAAGTTTTCCAGGCACTCTGCTGGAAATTCTGATTTAGTGGGTTTGGAATAAGTTTGGGATTTTGTAGTTTTAGGAGTGCAAGAACCACAGGTGATCTTTCTCATGAGGCAATTTTAGAAAACATGGAACTTCCAGTCCAGCTCCATTTCTTCAGAAAGAAGGAGATACATCCAAAGGTTCCATGGCCAATAAGTCATTCTCGGAAGTGACATTCCCACAGCAGTGTCCTGTGATTGTTTTTTTTTTTTTTCTAACTTAGTGGCTTTCAATTATTATCTGAGTAAGAGGTGTTCTAGGTGGTTTCAACTAAAAACCAAACAAATTTGATAAAACTATCAAATAGAATAAATAATAGAAAACATGTGGATTTTTCATTGACAACAATCTATAGTAAAACATCTGTTTTCTATTGCCGTGCCCTGATTGCATGCCTACATTGTATCATGTAGTAATAAAATTACTGAATTTAAAAATACATATATATTCAAATGGCAGAATGTTTAATTCAAAGTCAGCCTTCTGAAGCTCTCAGTTCTTACATTCCCCAAGAGTTCATAGAGTAACTGTGTAGGAGTGAGAATAAAGCATTAAAAATCATTAGATTGAGAGGGGCAAAATGAAGGTTCCTGATAGAACAGTTTGCCACAAAGAGTTTCACTTCTGTATATTTTATATACAAGTCTTTAGCAGAAAGTTACACACAAAGAGAGTTCTACAGCTAAGATGTGTCATTGACCATGGCACTGCATCTATGTTCCAAAAACATAGATAGATGTTTTAATTTTCAATAGTTCAAAGAAAAGCAATTTACCTTCCTCACAAGTTCAAACAGGTGGGACATAATCACATCCTTCCCAAATTAGAAGCTTTCAGTATAAGATTTCTATTTAAGGAAAACACAAAACTGACACCAAAAATAAATAATCAAAGTCAATCTAATAATTTAGGTTACACATGCATCACTTTATCTTAGCCTAGACTTTCCTAACACGCATCTCTTATTCCTAGAATTAAGTTTCGTGAATTCGTTGGGTAGATTAGAGTGATTAATCAGGGTAATTACGTTCAATCTATTTCTTTTAATCTGTGAAGCTAGTCCCTATATTAATAAGTACAATATAGTACTGAGTTTTCCATAGAAAGTCCCTAAGGCTGCTTCACTCAGTACAATACAGCGGCCACGTTGGGGTGGGAATTGGTGTTAGCACAATGAGCTTATGCCCAACACAAAGCCGAAACGTCATTCTTCAAATACATTTTATAAGTGAAAAATCAATTCTTTAACAGATTGCACATTTTGAATCTTAGACATATCAAAGATTGTGAAATGATAGCTTGGTAATACCTATTTGGATCGTATTTCTTTTCTGTTTTCTTGTTCTGTTTTTTTTTTTTTTTTGTCTCCTCCTTTCCTCAAATTCATCAAGGCTTGCTGTCAATTAGCTTCAAAAGATCTGAAAAGTTCTATAAAAGAGATCGACAGTGCTAACTATTGGCAACAGTTTTTGAATTTCTAGTTGTCAGATTTTACAGTGCCATTGTAAATGACTATATATTTTCTCAGATATGTGGTGGTTTTGAAAGATCAAACTGGTTACCACTGACTTGATTCTCTATGCGATACAAAGCCAGGTGTTTTTTAAAACAGGACATTGAGCTGAAAGCTTGGTCAGGGTTTCTGGATGTAAACAGCAGAAAATAACTCTGGCTAACACATTTCATGATTTTTGCAACCTATCCCAACAAACTTTAGACATTTATTGAGTACTTACTAAGAGGTACTTTTTTACTTTATAAAATTAAAATTTTACACATTAAGCATTATCATTTGAAGACTTTTTCTTACCTTCTCCCCAGAATAGCAGGGAATAATGTCAATTGAATAAACATACTTTTTTCATAACTTCTGAACTGCTCCACTTTAAAATATTAGTCTGGAAGAAAAGTGAACTGTAAAGTCCAAATCAAGGGCAACAGAGAGAAACTGACATGGGTCCAAGTCAAGGGCTTGTTTTCCTTATGCCGGCCTGTCTCCCCGTTAGTGAAGGTAAGGGTAATTCTAAAGTGAAGACAGTTAGATTACTATGAGGACTTGGAGATGGGAAGATGTGGCTTGACCATGGAAGAGAGAACAAGTTGTCGTAATGTTTTCAGAGAATGGCCAGTGGTATGGCTGGAATGTGTTTGTTGTTGAGAAGTGTGATTAGGGGTGTATAGAAAGACAGATAAAGGCCAAACTCTAATGGATTCAAATTAAGGAATTTGAATCCAAACAAAGGAATGACATGAATTCTCACAGAACGGGTGGTGATGCCTGAACAGGCTCACAGTGGCCTGGAATCAAGACAGCAGAACAAAATGAATCACCCAGGAAAGACCAAAAACAAATAAACAAGCAGACCAGTGTCATTAGGAAGATAATGGCACTTCAGAATTTTTTCTGCTCCTTACTTGATGCTGGTCACTGAACTACAATGCCCCAATGTATTTGTTTCTAAACTGTCCTCTGCTTTTTTATATTACTTGCTCTGGATTCCAACTGGTAGGTAGGAACATCTGGCTGGCAGATCATTCACCTATCCGTGGCTGTCAGGGGAAGAGAAGAGAGATTTCCTTTCCACATATTCTCTAGAAGCACAGCTTCCAACCTCCTGCTAAGGCCACAGGATTCCTCCAAACTATGGTGGATTTAAGGATTAGGAAACCAAAAGCTAAGTCATCATGTGCATTCAGGGAGTGAAAACTATAAATCAGAGTTGGCTTTATCTAAGACACACTAGAGAAGGCGGGAAGCAGTGCCACAGAACTCAGCTAGGAACCCGTCACCAGCGTGGGGTTAACAAGACTGTGAATAAACCCCATCTGAGCTTCTCTTGGGGACAGTGCTACTGGGTGACCCCACCCCCCTTTTATATAAACTAATAGACAAGGAGGGAGAAAGGTGAATTTTAGTAGAAAAACTGCTATACTTGTTAGTAGTGTTCCTGGGAAATTATTATACCTGATTGTTCAAAATTTCAAATTTCATGATGAATTACTAGACCTGATTCTTTAAAATCTTAAATATCCTGGGAAATTATTACACCTGCTTCTTTAAAATTTCAAATTTCCTAATCAAGTGTCAGTGAAGATATCTGCACAGACATAAAAATCTGATAGAAAGGGGATGTGCAGAATTGTGATCCTTGAATTCCTTGAACTATGACAGTTTGGTTTACTTATCTTTGAGATGAAGATAATAATAATATTTTTCTTAGGAGGTAATTGTAAAAATAAACAAAATAACACAATTAAATGTATTATCAAGTAAAAAAATTACATGTGTGAGTTTATACTCAACAATTACAAATTACTGCTGTGGTATTTTAAGGTGTTTTCCTTCTGAGGTATAGGGAGGTATGGTGGTCATCAGAAATTTATATCTTAATTTAAGGCTTAAAAGATTCAGCTCTCATTTTCAACAGATGAAAATAAGGAATATAAGAAAATAATATAAGGCACCCAGACAGAGAGAGAGAGAACCAGAAACATCCATGACAAAACAAGATTTACAAAAATGTTGCCCCGAGGCCCCCAATCTTGGCAAACTGAGCTGCTCCTCCAAGCACCATCGGCTTTAAAATACTGCACAAAGCCATTCAAATGCGGAGGACCCAAGAAGCTTTTGAGGCATGTTGGGTGAATTTGTTCAACTTGATTTTTCAAGGAATTATTATCTATTTTTCAAAAGATGCTATTCTTCAATGATACTTTGGATTTTGAAGTTCATTACCAATTTTGATCCATACTTGTGCAACTCTCTATTACTCAGGAGTTGATTTATTATTTAAATAAGAATTATGTCCAACACTTACATCCTTGCCTTCTTTTCCTTAGCATCACTCCCTTTACAGTGGCATTGATCTAGGGCATAGATAAAAATTAGCTGAGATATCACAGCTGGGCCCAAGGGCAGTTCCAATTTTGAAAATCTACACCAGTTATTTTAAATTTCATGCATTGGAGGCCTCTTTTTCACACTTGACTATGTCCCTGGCAGAAACTATTTCAGTCTCTGGTCAATTGTAGAACAGCTTTAGGGAAAATACTACATGGATGGGTAAGAAGTTTTATTTTGAAACTACTCATCCTTTATTTCAACTAATGTCTCCTGATAGAGGGTAAAAAACATGCCTTTACACTCATGCCGTCACATCTGTAAGTTTCCGGATATCTGATATTTCAAAATTGAGCCTTGATACTGAGTATGATATGATACTTTGTAACTAGTTGTATACATGCTTAAAATTGTTAGTAATGATAATTTATAATTATTGACTATAAACTCACACATGTAAACTTTTTACTTGATTATACATTTCATTGCATTGTATTGTTTATTAATTTTTACAAAGAAAAATATTGTTATCGTCTCCATCTCAAAGATAAGTAAACTGAAGTGTAATATCAAAGTAATTGAATTAAGTTCAAACAACATATAAATCCTGGTCTCTTCGGCTTCTAGCCTGTCCTCCCTACTGCTCCAAATACACATCTCTATAGAAGGGCGGTAGAAAATAGCATTTGCCACTGCCCTCTCAGATCTCAGATAGCACTACCAGAGAACAGGTTTGTTTGGGACATGTGATTAATATGCCCTTGCAATTTTTCTCATGAACTTCACCACCTTTTGACCTCTGCACTGGCTATGCATAAAGAAGCTTCTTGCAGTAGCTGTGGTAAATCACTAGTTATTTATCCTACAATAGAAATTGCCCTAACTAATTTTTAATAAATACAGCCTGCTAGTTCAACACATGTTTCAAAATAATCTTATTAGCTTAGGTTGTGAGGCATATCTTAGAGTCTAATTAAGCTGGTTTTGGAACATACAAACA
>NW_003852471.1:961453-963674 GCF_000181295.1 Otolemur garnettii | reverse complement strand
AAAAAAAAAGCATTAGGTGTGATGATTTTTCAACTGGATAACTATATTTACCGAGCTTATTCAAAACTCAACCCAAGCATTTGGGGAAAACTATGAAAAACGTAACAAATGAGGCAAATGAGGAAACTCATATTAAGAATTTATCTACTACTTGCCTAAAATTGCTGTTTGTCATGGAGTGTTTTTTTTTAATTGTTCATTATTCATCCCATATTTAAATCAGTTCTTCACATGATACGCTTGATATATGGAATTTTAAAATTTATTTATAAATTATAGACCTGTTCCACTCTGGACATTTTTGCACATCACAAAACATGCACAAATATAGAATTTTAAAAGGATTGCATAGGTCTATCATAAATGCTTATTTTAGTATACGTATTTTTAGTTATACAACAAATAAATATAAATCTTTCAGTTGTCAAGAGAAATATCTTCTATGTTCTCAGATTGAAAATGTCTGCCAATCAAGCCACCAGTTACTGATGTTGACTGGTGTTAAAGACAATGCATGCTCTTAGGATGAGATTTTTCACTAACAACACTTGGTAAAAATTCCTGTGTAAGTGGTCTTCTTGATAACTTTAACTTGACATACACATTAGGTCATCATCATTACGTCAGCAGAGGACTTGGAAAGCACTTGTACAGTAAGTTGCGTTATAGGACAGTTTCTTCTACCATTTTATCTTGCTTTTGCTTTCATTAATAGTCTTAATTTTCAACTGCAGCTCCCTTGATGGAAGTGTCTTAAGCTTCTTGTCTATTTGGTAAGAGTGAGTGTAGGTTAAACCAGGTGATATAATCTCCAAGTCCATGTCATCACGCCCACAAGCACAAGTTCATTATACATAGAAAGAGAACAAGTGGGGCACCACTGTCCAGCCTGTGGCCTGGTGACAATGTTACCCTGGTGTTACCTTCTGACACAAGGACCTTGTGAGGGTACTAGTCTCCATCCATATTAATTAATAAATAAACAGTAGATTGAAAATAAATAAATATGAAAAAACCTTTATTTCCTTATTATTTTCAAAGATAAGTATTGTGAATTATAGTTTTAATGTTCTTGTCCAGGACCACAATAGGACCAGAGAACAGAAGTCTCTTTCTATGATATCTGCGGAAACCTAGGTCACCTGTGTTTAATAATGTCTCCTTTTCAGGGCAAGAGACAAGACTAGGGCAGAAGGGGGTAGGTTTGTGCCTGGGGACTATTTTGTATCTTGAGAATAATGAATCACGTAACTGTAACTTTTAATCATTAAACAAATGAAAGTGAAAGTGAGGCCAGTTGGGAGAGGAAGAAGAGAAGAAAGAGGAAGAAAAGGATCAATTTAAAAAGTTCTTTTTATAATCACAATAAACCAAGTGACCCCACCAAGTTCTTTAGTGATGTGTGTGGATAATAATCGGATCTCAGGCCAGGTTCATCCAGCCACGTGGAAGAAGGTCTCTCTTTGTTTGTTTTCTCCCTGTACATTTACTTCAGCGTAGTCTTTCAATATGCAATGGAGTTATTGACATTTTTGGGGAAAAAAAAGAGTCCAGGGTTGCTGACATGTTAACTAGCTGGGAAATGTGTCTCTGAGAAGTTAATTCTTGAAGAACAATCTAAAGGGCGGGAAGCAAGATCTGTGACTACCTGGAGTAAGAGGCACCAGGCGGGCAGAAGGGCAAGTTCTAGGGTGTGAGTCGGACATCATGGGGGACCTCAAGCTGGCCGAGCGATCAGAGGAGCACAGCAGGGGACAGAAACAAAGATGTGGCAAGCAGGCACAGGCCTTGGCACTAAGCAGTCAGGGCTTTATTTCAAATAAAGTAATTTGAATGTTGCAGCCTCTGAGTAAAGGAGTCCTATAATCTAATTTTTAAAAAATCACTCTGGTGGCTGTGATGAAAATAAAAGAAACAGGGGGATATAGGAGGAATTTGGAATGACAGAGAAGACAGATGATGAGGGTTTGGTTGACTCTTGGTAGCTGTGGGGGTTGTAAAAAGGACCTGAAGGGGGATGTGTTTTGAAAGTGCAGTCAGCAAAATATGCTGATGTGCTGGTGTGGGATGTGAGGAGAGATAACGGGAGGAGCAGCTTTCAGAGGAAGATCAAAATCTCAGCATGGGATGTGTTAAGTCTGGCCTGCTTAGTAGCCATCCAAGAAAGTATGTTGATTTGGTTATGGGTTCGCAGAGGTCCCAGTGAAGATAGATATATGTC
>NW_003852471.1:960736-961156 GCF_000181295.1 Otolemur garnettii | reverse complement strand
AACAACCAAAAAAATAAATAAATAAAAACTCCTAAACCCAATTAAAATTTGAAAAAACCCACAGAAGCAATAAAGCTGAAGAGATAGCTTGATTAATATTTAGCAGGTTAATAATATGGTAACTGATGTAGCAAAATGCAGTCTGTTTCAGCACCTTGTGGCATGTGTGCGAGTGTGGACATGGGCATGTATAAACTAACAACATGCACAAGACATTCTCAAAACAGAGGATTCCATCACTTTATTGCAGTAGTCCCATTCCATGGAATCCAATTAAATTCAATAAGGGTCTATTAACTCTTAGTTGTGCACATTGGTATTTATGCATTTCTAGTTCCTAGACTGCCTCTCTGCTAGGCAATTCCACATACCATAACTCCACTCATTCCTCAGAGTCCTTCCCCTTCATAAATCCATTCC
>NW_003852471.1:944547-959882 GCF_000181295.1 Otolemur garnettii | reverse complement strand
ATGCATTAGTGGTGAAAGGTAAGAGGAAACTGTGCATTTCCCAGTACTGTAACAGGGGTAAATTCCTAGTATGGTGAATCAGCAGTCATTAGAAGTGGTTAAAGGAAGCCTAATAGGAATTGATTTCGAGTTACGTAAGCAAAGCAGGACAATCACTAGAAACCCTCATTCAATTACATCTGTAGCCTCAAGGCAGCAGAAACTAAAGATGTCTCAAGGTAACTGTGATTCATTGCTTTTGGCTTTTTAAGATTTCCCTGCTAAGTACTCAAATTAAAAAAATTTTAATTGCTCTACTCTACAATGAAAGAGAAAAGAATCTGGGGGCGGGGGAAGGAAAACAAAAAGAAAAAAAGTAGAAATGAGACAAAAGAAGACTTGTTATTATTCCCATAGAGCAGAGGCCAGCAAACTCTCCAAAAAGGGCCAGACAGTGAGGATTTCCGGCTTTGTGAACCTTGTGGTCTCCATTGCAAATGATCAATTCTGCCATTGTAAAAGCAGTCAATGAACTGAAGAATGGAAATGCCTGTGTTCCTATAAAATGTTATCCACAGAAACAGGCAGCTGGCTGCGTTTGGTTTGTGAGGAGTATGGTGCTGACCCCTGATGTGGAGGACAGAATCTCCCCATGTTACAGTGCTAATTGTTGATGCTGGAGCATGTGCATTCCAGGACCTAGAGATTGAAGAGTTTTCTCAAGTCAGATCTTTTCTTACATTTGGTCAATCTTAGTGTTTTTGGTTTTCACTATGGTACCATTATATTAGCCAGGTCATGGGTTTAACACATTCCCAAAGACTCTTCTTGAATGCAGTAACAGATTAACACAGACTAACTCATTCATTTTTTCACTCCTATCATGGAGGTCATTGATGGCCTGTGGATACATTTCATTTAGGGAATTTTTGGAAGAGTGAGGCAGAGAAAGTGAAGCTAAGGAGCTTCTAGGCTTTTGTTGAAATTTCAGGCTGGCTGGAAAAGAACCAAGCAAAGGGAGGGAACCCACACAGGGAGAGAGCGGGTTTGCCAAATTTACACCTCATCGCTTTAGTTTCCCTAAGACTGTCCCTGGCCCTTCTGTAGAATTTGATTTGGGCTCGATTCTGTTTCTATACATAGATACAGGATGTTGTTTGTGAGGTATGTTTGTGGGTATTAGAGGGAAAAAGAGGAGAGCGGGGCTTTGTGCTTTATTTTGGTATTTGGAGATTTTTTTCTTATTCTCTTACACACGGAGGACCCTAAATAAAGACTTTGTCTACCCAATTATCTCACCTCCACCTCTCTTGATGCATTTCTATTTTATTGCTTTCTTTTTGATTCATGCCCCTTCATCTTAATGACCAACTGGCAGAAGACTGGGGAAAAGACGGAGAGGAAAGGCAGCAGGACCTGGCTAGGTGTGAGGGACTGAGGGACAGAAAGGAGAAGCAGGACAATGTAGACCTCCCCTCATTGTAAGTGAAACTTCTCCCATGAAATAAAACATAACGACTTGAATCTACAGGAATAAGATCATCATGTTCACTTTAAAATATCTTAGCAAGCATCAGAAATATATTACCTAATTTGGAGAAAAGAAAGAAGCACTTCAATCGTTAGAATTTATTTTTAATGTAATTTTAATATATATAAAAGGCATGAAAATCTGGCCTCTGCTTTGCCATGGACAATTTTCAGCGTTTCAGCCTTTAAATGTCATCCTTATATGATTGCCTTGGTAAATTCTCTATTAAAAGATACTGTCCTTTCGTGATCTAAGTAAATTAAACACAGACCCCATGTACCATGTACGTGAACAAGTAGAACTCTGTGGTATAAAACTTACATTGTATCCATTCAAATTCATCTTGCCTGACTAATGAAAACTTAAATGATGCTCAGTTAATAAAATACATTGTAAGAAAGTAAGTGCTGTTTATTTCAAAAAATGATCTAACTTCGTGGCACATAATCATGTTTATGCATGTTTGGGAAATGAAATCCTCTGTTGAGCATTTCATATAGAAAATGCATGAGTGAATAGGAGCATTATTTATAATATAAATAAAACATGAAAGGCTAATCTAGAATGCCAACAAAAATAAGATTCATAGTTCTCTTATTTTTCCTAGTTTCAGGTTTCTTGAACGGTCTATGATGCCCTCTAACTTACAACACTCAGACATGGAAACAATACAACACAGCACTGAAAATCTGTGAGCCCAGATTTTCATCATTAACTGCAAATCCCTTTTCATAGGCCTACATGTGTTTCCATTTTATTTTTAATATTTTGCTCCAGATTGAATTTTGGACTTTCCCTGCCCTATTTCTACACACTGTGTAACACTTAGTAATGAGCTGAAAGAATTCATGTACTAAATACAGTAACAGATCCACGTTAATTATCCTGTAATGCTCTTGACCCGTCTGAGGAGATCTGAAGAAATGTGTTTCCACTTGGTGCATACTTTCACTCCAGCAGCTCAGACAGTAGCACCGCTGAACTTTTAAGATGAGACACTTTACCGTCCCTTCAATTGGAAAAGAATTTGTAAGCAGAAAGGACTTAAAGAGGTCATCTTACCCTTTGTCATGATGACCCTTAAGGAAAATCATCAGCTGAATCCCCAAAGATGCTCTTCTCCAAGAGAATGATCCAAAAGGTACTTGTTGTGTGCATATTTAAAGCCAAAGAGAGAGAGAGAGAGAAAGAGAGAGGGAGGTAACACTAATGACCTTGTGAAATCTATTACATCTTCTAATCGGATTTCACTAGCCAGACCCAAGAGTCTCAACAAACAGGTCATGAATATGATTCTCTAATGACTGATTCATGACTGTCAGCAAAGGTGACATTGAAATCAGAACAGTATTTCAATATTCTAATGCCAGTGATAAAATAGATCCAGCTCTCTTCTGCAGTGGCCTATTCTAATATGCAATACGGTTTCATTAGTGTCAGGCTGTGAGCATTTTCACTCTTGTGACACTGAGATTCCTCCTTGTGTTCACCTTGTTGCGCTCATCTGATCATTCAATTCTCTCCATTTTCTACAGTCTGTCCAAAATCCATCCTTATACATGAGCTTGCCCTGTCCTGAAATTGCTTTCCATTTTGCGATCTTTAGAACACCTATTCTAAAACATACTTTAGCCCATTAAAAATAGTATCTATTTTATTTAAATATTTTACCAGCATAAATCTCATCTTTCTAAGTAATGGAAATTTCACTTGGTTTAAGATTTTACCTAATTCCTTGAGACATGGATGAGTTCTGAAATAGATTATTTGAATGGTTACAATGGGATGTTTTAAATAGGCATTTTGGAGGGCCAAAAGGGGGGGGGAAATGTTTACACCCATGGTTTTAGTATCAGTTCCTTTGTATGCATGTGACAACAGGTGGATCCAAGCTGATTGGTAGAAAGAAGTACATCATTATAATTAGAGGAACTTGTTCAAAGAGAAAACTGCTGAAGAATTCTCAAAATAGTTTCTTTATAACAGTTTGCACGTCTCTGCAAATGCTCAAAGCTTTTGTTTTCCTTTCTCACTCTCACTGTTCAATTGCTCTAAATTTTCAATCATTTGTTGTACGACCTGCAGACATTTTGAGCTTTATTTAGATAGATAACTTTGTAAACAGAGTTGGACTTACATAGTACATCAACCAAACTTCTGAGTATTATCTTCCCATTTCTACTCTAAAATTCTGCTGACTAAAGACTAACCATAAAAGTTTTAATAGTACATCTATCTATCTCTATTATGTATAGAAATATTTGCAAGAACAATGTCTTCATAGATCTGGCTGTCAAAATACAGAAAGAAATCAATGGCCTGACCTCTCAGGTTTCCGATTTATAGACTCTGTCAACAGAGTCTTGCTAAATATGCTTAAATTTAACGTGTATGCTTACAGTTGTTTAAAATGGAGGCTCGATATACAAAGATAATCTGATTTACAAATAATTGACCTCATAAAAGTTGCCATTCTTGTTAATCAGAAGCAAATTCTTTCCTGGAAATAAGCATATGCTTTTCACTGGAGAGAAAAAAAAATTGTAAGATTGCTATGCCCATCGTCCATCTTGCTATCCCTTCATTCAGCATTTGTGGAGCACTCGAGATTTTCACCCAAAGAATATAAGTATACTTTGCTGGATTCTGTGATGTACATAGATGAATTGTATGCAACATCTGACATGGAAGACCTTACCATTGAAGTATAGAACTCAGTCCATTCATTTTCAAATATTTATTGTGAATGGACTCAATTTAATACCATTTCAGACGCATGGAGGATACAACATGGACACAAGGAACTGGACCTCGCTCTCTCTGAATTTAAGGTTATTATAACTGTGGCAGGTACACACTAAAACCTGAAGGACAAAAAGCAACTAATCTTGCAAAACTCTGGGGCAGGACATTGCTGGCAAGGGGATATTAGGCATCTGGCTCTAAGCTAAGAGTGATTTCAGTATATTTGATTAGACTAACAGAAAGAATATGAGTATGGGCCAGGTGCAGTGGCATGATGGCTCCCACCAGTAATGCTAGCATTCTGGGAGGCCAAGGCAGGTGGATCCCTTGAGCTCAGGAGTTTGATCAAGACCACTAACTCTACTAAGAATAGAAAAACTAGCCAGGTGTCATGGTAGGCGCCTGTAGTCCCAGGTTCTTGGGAGGCTGAGGCAGAAATATTGCTTGAGTCTAAGAGCTTGAGGTTGCTGTGAGCTGTGATGATGCCACAGCACCCTGTCCAGGGCAACAGAGTGAGACTCAGCCTCCCATCCCCCCCTGGAAGTATATTATTATTTGTATTGTAGTAGGAAAAACAAAGGATAAGAGGTGGGAGAAAGAATATAGGTGACAGGAAAGTTCTAATAAAAGAAATTTCATAAAGTGGAAATTCAGTAAGTGGAAGGTGAGTAGAAGTTTGTAGGGTAACAGAGGGAGAGGGCATTCAGACAGGAGTTGCTCCTGGACCCAGGGAGAGTGGCATGAGACAGCAAGATACATATTGGGAAATACACATCAACCTCTATGACCATAGTGTAGGGCGGTGACAAGGAGTAGCTTTGCTAATGCTGAATGTAGTAAGAACACAAATAACAGTGGCTAACGTCATTAAGAATTTAGTTTTGTAGTAAACAGGTATTAACTTTGACCAGTAGCTTAATTCTATAAGAAATGAAGATCAGTGGGCCTTCTCTCATGGGGTCAACATGGCTGCAGAAGCTCCAGTCATATCATCCTAACCCTGAGTTCATGCAAGAAGTAAGTGATTGAGTGGTGCAGGAAGGAATCCATCCTCTGAGAACACTTCTTTCTTATCAGGCATGAAAATTCCTTTCCAGAAACTCTTCAGAAAACTTCTCCCTATACCTGGGTAAAATGCTTGTCTTAGATGAAGAACCCAGGTTTCCTGAGGTCAAACAGCCTTGCTCTGATAAGTCAAGGTTTTCTTAGCAGGGAAGAAGGAAGGGAGATTTATACCATGGTGGTAGTCATAGTGTCTGTCACACCAGATGCTGATGATGGAAGGCCTTAGGTTTTCTCTTGCTAAGCAATAGGCTTTCAGAGCAATGGGCCTCTGGCTGAACCCTCAGCTCATGATACCTTAGTGATAATCCAATTGTTTATTCCTTCATATTTCTCATTTAAAACATTTTTGCTTTTATTTGTATAAGAAATGGCTTCATTTTTTCCCTGATTTGTCTTCTCTCTTTCTGTGGAATCTGTAAATAAGATAAGTCATGCTTTAATTCTTTTATTGTTTTTTAAGCTCATACATTCAAATATGATCAAAGAAACTCCACAGAATTGAATTCCTTCTCTGCAGCTTTACAATATAACTTTGTAATAGAATTTTCTCTTAGGTCACAAATGCAGACAAAAATATCACTACTACCTTATTAATCATTATGTAAACAATGATATATATATCACATACACACACATATATATACACATGTACACACATATACACTTATATGCACACATACCACACGCACATATATACATATATATGTTAGTTTTTCTCTCAGGAAAAGTGAAAATCATTCTAGTAAGAGAACATGGAAAACATAAAGATTGAGATTTTATTTTGCTCTCAAAAGCAAAATATCTAATGACCTCTATTTCTTACTCAACCAAGGAAAGGACACAAAACTAACAAGTTCACTGACGATGAAAATAATTTCCTACATTTCATTAGCTTTGCTTTTTTATGCTACATTAAACCAAGGAGTCTAAATAAACCCCTGCCTGCTTACAAAGTTTCCTCCATTTGTGCTATAGGAAATTTAGTTTGATGTTTGCGCCTGTCCTAATGAAGAGAAAAGTAATAAATTCTTATTACAAAAACATTCTACAATTGAATGCATTGTCCATTTGCTACTTGCAGCACTTAGGGTGGTACTTTTCTCATATATGAACAACAGAAGAAACACCATGCTTAGAAACTGAGAGGCATCATGAATATGCAAATGAAAGACTGAATAATGTCCATTATGAACTTTTAGTTTATAACAGAAACTATAGGAAATGGGTCCGCAGTAGGCAGGGTCTAGCATTTGGGCAGTTTGGTCCCTTCACAGTCTAGAGATTTATGGAATCCTCTGCAGTGACTATGTACTCAGAACTTCACATAAGTAGGATTTCAGAACTTTCTCAGCACAAAGACTTTTCCCGTAGATATCCATACGACGTGCATTTTATACTGATGTTCATTTAGAATCTATGGTGAAGAGAACAGAGAATGATAAGAAGTTAATGCACAGATATATTTATTAATATTTTAAAATGCATTTCTTGACTTTGGATTACATGTGAAGGCTTGACCGTAGGGGATTATGGACTCTCCCTCAGAATGCCACAAAAATGACTTTAAAAATGAAAAAAATAAATAAATAATGAGGAAAAAGAGAATAGAAAACATAGTATCAGAAACATCCTTCCAGTAAATTTTTAGAAAGTTGAAGAAGATGGATGAGAGTGAACAGACACGGCAAAGCAGGGAATGTGGAAAGCTAACAGACCAGGCAGAGGGGCTTCTTCACCTACCTCACAAATCCCCTCAGTCTCAGACTGTGGGTGTGAAGGTAAGTGATTCGAAATCAAAGCTGTGGAAATTTTCAAATATTCTGAGCCTTAGAGGGATGTGAGTGTGGAGCCTGAGTGATGTGCACTCAGGAAGTGATATGTACTCCTACATGTAGACATGTGGTGCGTGTCCAGTCTGTGAATAGCAGGTCAAGTTAAGGGGGTGGTCAATGGAGGGAGGTGGTCAACTACGGTGGTTCTACTGTATTTCAATGTTGCCCACAAAAGTGCACTTTACACAGTTGGCATAAGCTATGAGTATCTAGAAAAATATATATATAGCTTTCTAGACTCTGCACAGAATTTTTTTAAAAAGGCAATGCTTCAAACAAAAAAAAAATCATTTTAGTTTTCTATCATTTAAATCTCATGTAGTTAATTCCTGTACTTCTCGGGGTAGGGTTAACAATCTTCATGTCTACCTCAGTTTTTATTAGAGTTCTGGAAGTTTTTATTTAGCCCGGTGGTATAAATCTCTGAAATTGTCAGAAATTTTACTCAAGAACACCTGTCAGGCTCCTTTTCCATGAATTTCCTTGAGGAAGAAGCAAATTTGGGAATGTAGTTGATGAGAAACGAAGCTCCAGAAGAATCAAAGTAAACCAATTATCTGTGGATGACGAAAGACTCAGAGCACCGTGATGGAAGAGAACTATGCTTGAATTATTCTCTAAACAAAGCTAGCCATAATCTCCAGTTATCTCTTTGTTACTCATTTTTACAGACTGTAAATGTTGATGGTTGCTATCTAAGGAAAAACTCTAGAGTTAAATAAATATACGGGTATTTTACTGATCACGGGACATAGCCCTTTTCATTAAACCAACAATAATAAGTTAGTTTTAGTTCCCAATGATTTACATAATTCATGTAAACTAAATGATATTCAATTTAGTTTCTATTTTTCGGACTAAATAGCTGATTTAAATGTTTACTTTTTCTTCAAGCCAAATAATGGTAGCTATTTCATATACGTATTTTGTAGTGAGATAGCACATAAGACACATATAAAAATATAGAGATACAGACAGATGGAGGCAAGTTTTGTAGCTTTATAGGTTCCTCATGTGCCAGTTTTTAGTTTCCCTCATTAGACTATCAAGTTCTAAACAATTTTTAGCCAGGAAACCCAAAATTTGCACTTTCAAATACATGACTCTTAGGCAAAAATACATATTTCAAAGGCCTAGAACTTAGATCTAAGCACCATTATTTGCTGAGACAGAGAAGGGCATAAGTAAAGGCCCTGTCAAGATAAGATTGCCAGGAAAATTATTTTTAATAAAGATAAGGTTTGTGATATAAACTTTAAGCCAAGTTGAAGTTATAGTGGTTTAGGTCAGGGAGGAGGATGCCCTTATAAATGGAGATTTCCTTTATAGATTTAAATCTCTTTTACAAAGAGTTTCAAAATAGCCAGCTAAATGCCAGAAAGTCACATGTGAGGAGACGAGTCTAGTAATGTTGAGGGCCTAACACAGCCCCACACAAACTGTCCTCCTTCCCCCATCTCCACCCCAGAGAACAAAAGACCACAAAAGGCCTGGCTAGTCCTGCCTCAAAGATTCACACCAAAGGCCCCTAGCCCACCAGAATCTTCCAGCAATCAGAGGAATTCTTCCACCTCCTATTGCCCCATAGAAGAGGTCTCCAAAAGGCCTCCTAGTGGATGCCATCTTTGGCTTTGCCCAGCAGCCCTCCATCACTGAACCTGGTCTGAACCTCTCCTATTCTCCAGTCTCACCTTTGAGTACTCCCTGACCTTTTAACTTATAAAAGTGATCTTTTCAACTTAGCTTTTTTTCTTTCTTGATTAGATTACTGACTTTAGGGGTGGAGCTGTATAAAGAATAGGACAGTGTAAGCATTTGTAGTTAAAATTTAAACACATAAAAAGGAGGCACAACTGGAAGGCAGCACATTTAGATCTTTAAAAGCCAAGGTTCTCACTTTTACACTGAATCCCAAATGACCCAAAGAGATCAGGTACTAGTTATATCAGCTCTTGTAATACTTCATTATTTAACTATTTGCTCTCCTCCATAACAACATGAATTGTAATGTATGAACCAAAAGGATCACATTTTTTAAAAGAATATTGAATCTAATAATTCTATTTTGTCTTCTGTTTCTAAATACAGAGTAGCCACAAAGTTTTTGGCCACCCTGTATATTTCTCCCTTTTGAGAGGAGGAGATGTGGGTATTATATAACCTACAAAAATTTTTGAAATGTCTAGGTTTTTGCAATAATTTCAAATACAGGATTAAGCCAATTTGGGAATGTATTAGGCTACTTAGTTATAAATTGGCTGGACAATTGTTTTAGTTGTAAACTTATTATCTTAGTTGAATTTTCTCCCTATTTAACTTCCCATTCTTTTCTTCTTTGGAGGTAAGACATTTGATCAGTGAAATTATCTGGATCATGAGTTTGACAGGTAGCCCAACCGGCAGTTATCATTGCCAATCTGAGTTAAGAGGGGTATCATTGTGGTTGTTTGCATATTTTTCTTCTGCATGAATATTATCTAAACTTTTTTTTCACACTTGTCATAGCGTGATAATACAGGCTCATCAAGATTTTGCCAATAGTATAGTATTTTGTTTCAATTATTTATACTTTGGAAAACTAAGGGGATAACATTAGTAAATCTTGAACAGCATTGGGGGCCTGTTCCTAGTCTACTTCAGAAACATACACGAAAGTCTTCTAAGGGATTTCAACAATTTGTCCTCGTTGTGCCATCCTTAGCTTTACTTTCTGGCGCTAACATGTGAACCAGTTAATATAAGTCAGAGAATCTGGGATCAAAAGCTGGAATGTTTAATTTGAATTCTCTAGCAAATGCAGTAAGGTGCTGAAGAGGATCTGGGAATCTTTTCATGACACCAGTAAATTCCACTTTTGACAAGACTGATAAACCAAGGCAGGTTCTTCACTGCCAGGTGGAGAGACGGTATGAGAGAAGGAGCAGCAGGTGGACGGCAGAGAGGAGCTGGACCCGGGCAAGGCAGCACAGACAGTCAATGATCAAGAGAAGGACAAACAGAAGCTCAGGAAGGAGAAGGAAAAACTCAGCAGCCTTCTGCAATCCAGAAATTGTTCCAGACAGTCTGTTGTTTTCCACTTCCAAGGAAATGACTTTGTCAGAGCCTCTTCTAGAACCTGCTAAGTATCACTGAAAATATTCTCTCCCAGTTATTTTGTTTTATTTCATAATTGTTTATTTCTAATTGAGCAAGCCGATAAACTAGTTTAGGTACTTCAGAGTTATCCCATTTTGGCTATGATGATAATTTGATGTCACCATGAGTTGTCTCATCCCGTTTTCTAAATATTTGCATGAGGAGGTGCTACGAATACTAAATAAAAATCCAGCTGGTTTTTCCAAGGGGCTCGCTCTCTCTTTAGGGAGGAAGCCTGAGTTTTAGAAGTGCAACTGCTCCTAATTCTGATTTTCCCTTAAAATGACCAAAAAGACCTAGTGGCAGGAGTTTCTGTCACTCACAGAGAAAGTTCAGATATTTCAATTGAACTGAACTTCAAAATATGGCTGATTTTAAAGATTACAGACTTTTTACTTCAGCCACAAAGAATCGCCTGTTTCAGAGAGAAACTCTTTTCTCCATGACCAAAATTTTGAACAAGAGAAAAGGTTTCAAACTCCAAAGGGTAAAACAAATAAAACCTTAACCTCCAAGAATAGTAGAAGTAACAAAGATGTGATCAGCAGAACTCTACAGAATAAGAAACCAAACTCCTACCTTACAGAAGAACTTCAATTCCAGCCCTGGTGGGTGGGAATGTGTGTAACTGAGTTACCAAAAAGTTTACCCAATTATAGCCCAAGAGTATGGGGAAAGAGGAGAGGGAGGGGAGGGGAGGGAGGAGGGTGGGTGGAGGGAGGGTGATTGGTGGGACCACACCTGCAGTGCATCTTACAAGGGTACATGTGAAACTTACTAAATGTAGAATATAAATGTCTTAACACAATAACTAAGAAAATGCCATGAAGGCTAAGTTAACCAGTTTGGTGAAAATATTTCAAATTGTATATAAAACCAGCACATTATAACCCATGATTGCATTAAGGTACACAGCTATGATTTAATAAAATAAAAGTTCAGTACTTATCCCTGGGCTGAATCAGTGAGAAAAAAGAATGAGGACAAGTGGTCTGAGGAAAAGAAAAGAGCAGTTTATTAATTTGCCAGCAAATGAGGAGGGTAGCAGACTAGCATCTCAAAAGATCCTGCTTTTAAGCAAAAAAAAACAAGGCTTTTTACGGAAGTGGCATGTTCAAACCAGCCCCAGCCAAAAACTGCAAAAAAAAAAAAAACAAGGCTTTTTACAGGGAGGTTTTTTGGGTGTGGTAATCGGGTATGAGTGGTGTCACATGTTGTGGCTTCAGCCATTGTTATTTAACTATAATTGGTGGTTTCGGTTAACTTTATCATATCTGGGGATCTTGTGACCCTTGTCTGAACAGTTCTGTTGAGCCATCTCATGCGGTTTAAGATATTAGAAACCAAACAACAAAACAACCTTTTTCTGCCCCTTTGATTACTGCCCTCAATAAGAAATACATACAGGTTTTCATTCACAAAAAGAGTTGAGCTAAGTTCAAAGAGAGAACTAATAAAACGTTTAATCACCCTCTTTCAGACCTTTGCTGCTGTTAGAGCTGGAATAAAGTCTGAATCTTTAACCAGGCTGAGAGGATTTGAATTAGAGAAAGGCCCCACCCAATTGCACAGGGCAGGTGCTCCATATTTTACTTTTTATTATGTTCATTCCAGCTGTCCTAACATACTTTCTTTTTTTTTCTTTTTTCTTTTGGCTGGGGGCTGGGTTTGAACCGGCCACCTCCAGTATATGGGGCTGGTGCCCTACCCCTTTGAGCCACAGGCGCCACACCCTGACATACTTTCTAACTCACCTAAGGCAAGGTAGTAAAATGTTGTCTTGGGCATTTTAGCATATTGTTTAACTGCTATTGGGGGGTTATTTGTAAATTAAAGATCCCTGCTCAGTTCAGGGACAGGGAATGAAAGTCATTTTGCTGGTACTGAGGTTCTGAATGAGGCCCAAACACAGTGGTGGGGATCGCTGGAGGCCTGCTTCGTATCCCACTAAAATGTCAACCTTAAGTATTGAGATTCAGAAAACATAATTACATGTGGAGTTTATTCAAGCTCAAAGCTTAAGGGTGGTCACCTGGGATTACAGAGTCACGTTATCCTGAAAATACACTCCCACTAGCAGAATTGATGAGTGGGTTTTTAAGGAAAAATTAAGAGGCAGTTGCTAAGTTGTTCACCAACAATTTACGGTAAAATGACATAAGATATTGACTGGCCATACATTATTCTTTGTAGCACAAATTCCAGGAACATGAAGATAATGGGTGAGGCAGCTGATCAGAAATAAAATGTCTTTAGACAATTGTCCTGAGGCCTGGCGGTGTTGAGGGGGGTGACTGACTGGGCCTGATCAGTTTGGGTTGCCTCATGTAGTCAGACGGCTCTGAAGAGTCCAATCTTGTCTATCCAGCCTTGTATCTCTGGGAATCAGAAATACAGGTAAGATAATAGTTACACAACAGCTGAGATTTGGAACCTAAAGAATAGTACGGCACCACACTTCAGCCTAAATTACACAGGGCAGGCGCCCCAGATTTTGCTGTTGATTAGGTTCATTCCAGCTGTCCTAACGTACTTTCTAACTCACCTGATGAGAAGTGGTAAAACGTTGTGTTGGGCATTTTAGCATATTGTTTAAGTGCTGTTTGCGGGTTATTTGTAAATTTAAAAGTATCTTAGAGGCAAGAAGTCAGGGGAGAAGTTGGCAAAAGCAAAGTCCTATTTTCTGCGGAAATGATGGGGAAAATAAGCTGAAAAGTTAACAGATTGTCTTAGCGTTCAAGAAGAAATATGTACCGCTACAATACACACTAGGACCTACCTGTGTATTTCCTCATCCACTTAACATGTCTGAGCACCAGAGTCTATGTTGCAGGCATTTTTTGTGGCACTGGGGAAACAGGAAAGAATAAAACAAGCCCTGTTCCTGCAAAGAGTACATTCTAGAGAGATGAGAGAGACAGTGAAGCATTAACTGTATACACCATGTCAAACGGTAACACATGCCACAGGGAAAGATAAGCCAGGGAAGTGGGGAAAGGTTACACAGAATGGACGTTGGCTGACTTGCTGTTTCATTTTCCATAAAGTGATCTGGGAAGACACAACCAATAAACTAAAACTTAAGCATAGCTCAACCAGAAGTGAGGGAGGGAGCTGTGTGTTCCTCCAGGAGAAGGGTTTGGGGTGAAGGGAGCCACAAGCACAGGAACCGGAGGCCTGGGTGCACTCCACCAACAGGAAGGAGGTCAGTGTGTGGTGGTTAGAACAGAGGGGAGAGTGACGGGAGGAGGGGCCAGAGGGACAGCAGAGGGCCCAGGTCAGGAAAGGCTGGTTGTTATCCTGGAATGTTGGATTCCCAGAGACATGGGAAGAAAGTACAGGAAGGTTTGGTTTGGGGTAGAAGAGTGATGTGATCTGAGGAGTGTTATTAAAGGAAAAACACCCAGCTACTGTATTAAGCTGTCCTGTAGAAGGAGGGGCAGGGGCGTCCCCAGGAGTCAGTGAGTAGCTGCATTAGTAACACAAAAGGGAAGAGGAGAGTATGGACCAGGAATGGGCCCTGGGGATGTGGAGAAGGGAAAGCCCACAGAATTTAGTGACTGTCTAGATATGGGGCCAAAGAGGAAGTGGGGAGTAAAGGAAGATGAATCCCAGCATCAGGGGAAGGTTCTTTATCATCATTTAAGATGATTTCAAAGGTGAAAAGTGTACACTTGTGGGGCAAGTTCGCCTTCAGAAAGATCCATGAAGTTCTTTCTTTGTGAGAATACTTGAGGTGATCCCCTCCCTAAAAAGTAAATTCAGAGCAGCGGTTTAACACCTATAAAGCTTGAGGCAGTATTATTTACCTGATTTCTATAATGGCCGATTTTAAGCAAAGGGTCTCATTAAGGATAATTAATCTTCCATGGTACAAATATAGAAGACAAAAACAACTTTATACAGATTCAGTTAAAAGTATCTGTGCAACCATCAAAATCAAGTTGTTTTTAAAATAAGATCACCAATTCAAAATTATTTGGAAATAAATTTGTTTTCTCACTACTTTTAATGTTTAAGTGCATGTTTTAAATATTTAGTTTATGCTTGAATTATGATAAAAACTGGCCACAAGTACTAAAGAAAATAAAAATATTAGAAACAGTCAGAAATGCTGATATCTCTAGAGGTAAATGAGAGTTTGAGAGCTTGCTTTCTTTTTCTTTATCTTTCTTTCTTTTTATTTTTTAATAACTTGCAAATAATACCAAAGATACTGAGTGGGGCAGGGTTAATATTACAAGGAAAATAAAAGATGAAGTCCACATAGAACCCAGTAAGAACATATATTGGGCTGGTTTAAGAGAGACGAGATAGTGGGTGATTCCGGCTAGGTTAATAACTGCTATTTCTTGGGCCAGGAAAGAGCAATAAGTAGAGATCACCAAAGTTGACCTTAACTAAATTAAGGCAGAGGACAGAGGAGAAACTTCCATGTGTTAGCAGAGGATATTTGTTTCCCTTTAGCCACAAGAAATTAATTTGGGGGAAACAAAATGAACAGCAAAATCCAGGCAACGGCCTGTGGAAGATAGCTCAAGACTGTGGCAGCCCGTGTAGCTTATGGCTAGGAGGAGTGAGAGTTATAAGAAACACCTGTAATGGAACACCTTGGTGGAAAGGGCATGGAGAGAGATTTGGTTCTAACAAGCATGAGAGAGCTCGCGAGATGAGAGCATTGGTGAATTGGCAGTCTCTACACCTGTGGTGCTGAGAGGCACAAGCTCAGCCTTATATTAGGCTAGAGGAGAAGGCAGTTGGGAGCATGTGCATTCTATCACGGACACACTTCCTCTGACTCTGTCTCCTCTCCTGCCTACAGAACCCCAGCACAGCGTCTCTGCTGAAGATTACCAAGCTCTGCTAAAGACTAAGAGCTATCTGTTCTAAGAAGACTGCCTTACTCTCTCTAAAATACTCTCTCTCTCCCTCTCTCTTCAGCTAGAGTAGATGGCCCTCAAGCACCTAAGAGAAACTGTTCCTGAGCAAGGTAGCTTAGCGGTCCACGTCCAGAACCTACCTAAGCCAGGCCCGAGACCTGGCCAGTC
>NW_003852471.1:941089-944527 GCF_000181295.1 Otolemur garnettii | reverse complement strand
GGCCCTGACACAAGACTAAATGCAGAAAGACAGAATGAATACTGAAATTTTAACAATAGGAGAGAATGCTGTAATGTCTCATTTATTTAATCTTACCATATGATTACAAGAACCTAAAATTCAAAAGAATTAGACCAGGGTAAATTTCATAAATGTTGATCTGCAGCTATGCTTTGTTGGCCCAGGGAGTTAAAACTATGCAGCAGTAAGTCAGCCGAAGACACGATCATTTTTATTGATCATTTATGTATTAAGCACATTACAAACAGTGTTCTCATTTAAATTTTGAGCAAATACATAGATTATTTTTGCTACCTTACTGGCCAGTTATCAAAAATTCAGAAAATCCAACTGTTGGCACACATTCATTTGGGGAATCAATCCTCAGTCTAGTGCTTGAGCACCATGAAATTTCCTGATGTTACCTGATACACTTCTCAATATTAGGATTTAATTATTATCTCCTAGGACCAGAAAGCTTTTAAGAAAGAATCTTATCAGGCTTGTCTGCGTTCATCTCTGACTCTTAGTCCCTGCTGTCTTCTCTACCTCTCCAGAGTTCCAGTTGATTGAGGAATCTTAAAAAAGTAACTAATAACATAAATAACTAAAATTCTGGTTGGCGTCCCTTCCTATTCAGTATGGTTCTCATTGCTGTTTGACAAAGGCTTTGTTGACTTCCCTTTATAGTTACAAAATCCTATCTTGCTCTTCTCCCATTTTCCCTGAGTCCAGATCCCTTGCACTCTCGGAAATATGTATTTTTTCATTTTTAAATTAAAACTTTAAGTCTGAATTAAGAACCTTAAATTTACCTTTTCTCCATTCCAAAAGCTCTCTGTGTCATTCCTCTCCTTACTTGGTTCTTCTAAGTCTTATCTGAGACAGAGACTCTGTTCTCTTCAGAGATCCATCCTATCCTTTCAAAGCTTCACTGGTTTCTGGATTAAATCCCACATATCCTGATGTTCCATCCAGGACTGTCTGCACCCTGTCCCTCCTACCCCACACCATAATAGTTTGTCAGGTTCTTTCCCCTACTTCCTATAAGTATGGTACAGTCTCTGTTTTCCTTATATTAGGCTCTTTCTTCTTCGTTTCTTAGATAAATGTCTAAAAATAATCACAATTCCTCCACCTCATTACTGCTTCCCCCCACTTCGCCTTCTGCCTCTACTTTACTGATGATACTGTCGGGAAGGTCATTGGGACCCTCCTAAAAACCAACTTTGTCTTCTGGGGGTCCTCAATCTCTTCTATTTTCTGCAGCCTCTGTATATGATGATAGAGATTTTAATAAGCTCTCTTCTCTGGTACTTTTTGTGATAGTGAATTCTCCTTTATCTCTTGGGCCATCCCTTCCCTGCCTCCTGTTAATGGTCTGTTCTCTAAATCCAGGTCCTTTGGATGTTCTCTCATAACTTTCTCCTCTGTGTTATAACTGTCCTTCTTATTGTCATTTACTCCCATAACATCAACTATTACCTTTAAAGTTTTGGAAATTTACTTTCATTCCTTTTTATATTTTTATACCCAGAACGTTAGTATAATTTCTTTATTCATGCACATATTCATTCATTCAAAGATGTATTGGTACCTGAAAATTTAGATAGTATCATTATGTACTAAAACTCTGGTATCAATATTTAGGTCATTATAACTTACAATAAAATGTAGATTAAAATATAGCCACTAGAAGATAAAATGATATGATAGAAGTAATGAAAGAAGCAAGAAGTATTAAATGATTCTACGACTGTCTTAGTTTGCTTTCAATTGCTGTAATGGAATATCACAGATTGGATAACTAATAGGTCTTTGTCTATGGTTCTGAAGGCTGGGCAGGCCATGATCAAGGGGCTGCATCTGGTAATGACCTTCTTGCTGTATCATCCCATAACAGAAGGGTGAAGTGAGCATGGGAGACAGAGAAAGGAAACCAAATTCCCCAAATAACTAACCTGCTCTTGTAATAATAGCGTTAATCCATTCATGAAGGCTCTGCCCTCCCTCAGCATCTTAGCACCTTTTAAAGGTCGCACCTCATAATATCATCACAATGGCAATTATATTTCAACATGAGTCTTGGAAGAAACATTAAAGGACAGCACTGACAACAGAGGGAACAAAAAGTTCATCATGAACCTAGGCATAGAGCTTCCTAGTAAATATATTTAAAAGGGAACACACTATTTCACGTCTAATTATTTAATAAAAGTACAACATTTTTTAAGATTCTATTCTCCAAGAACTTGTAGCATTATGAAAATTCTCATATTGTGATAACAAACAATAAATAATAACCAATAAACATGCATAATGATGCATCAAACTGCAGATAAAGCTTCTCGTAGAATGTTATTGATTTTAGAAACAAACAACTAGTTGTATAGGTGTATGGATGAGCTTGTCAGGTAGATGCTGTTTGTTCTCAATATGTGACTTGTCAACAGAAGTTGACAAGGTACCACTCTCCTATCTTTCTTAAATTTTACAGCTGAGGTTTTAAAAGTCATATTCCATTCGATGAGCTTCCCATTCCAGCTTCTTATACTTCAGCCATATTTGATATATGAAAATAATACATTTACACAATTTTTTCACCTGCACAACTTGAACCTAGTAAAGGTGCCTTGATCTACTTTCCTACTGAAGTGAATAAGCTGCTACAACTAAGTTCCAGTCATCAATGGTTTGTAAACATACTGGATCTAACCTGGAAAAAATTAGAATGTCTGCAAAAGAGGGGAATAAATGCAATTGTTTATAGATCCATCATGCTATTATTTAATTTGGGTCACTGGAAGACAGAGATCCGGCAGCCACAAATGTCAAGAGGTTATGGCTGCGATCTGAATTTTGTCTTCCTCAAGTAGTGACAAATAAATCACATTATGTTTCTTACTCATCATCTCAACATATGTTTGGACTGTTGGTGACACAAATGTGGGTGGGTTTAGATAAATTTGTATTACTCCTTGAAGTCATTTGTTATCTAAACACATTTTGTCCTCAGTGACTCTATACAGCAAAGAGGTTTCAAGTCAGACGGAAACCCACATATTTGAGGCTTTTTGCCAGTTTCTTTGAATGCAAAAGTTAAATTTACATTTTTCCACAAACATAAGCAAGATTTGTCCTGTTTATGGGTCCATTCTCCTACAATGATTACCACACTGAATAACTAATTTCTCAAATGCACCACTGTATTCTTCAATAGAAAGTATTCTTTTAGTCATTTTGAACACTTACGATCTTCACAGGAGAACAATATATTTCCACCACAATGGAGACTAATCTCAAAAAGAAAATGCATTATCATATAGAAATTACATATTTGGGGAGGCACCTGTGACTCAAAGGAGTAGGGTGCCAGCTCCATATGCCAGAGGTGGTGGATTCAAACCCAGCCCTGGCCAAAAACTGCAAAAAAAAAAA
>NW_003852471.1:939968-940868 GCF_000181295.1 Otolemur garnettii | reverse complement strand
TTATTAATTCTTGTCAAAGCTTTATGGTAAGAAGATACAATGAACATACAGAAGCACCAACTTGTGAGCAGCACATATATAATTGGTAACCCAGGAGCAGTAGAGGAATAATGTATATATCTTTTAATTAATTAATTAATTTATAGTTTTTAAATGATGGAAATTTCATTCTCACAGTTCTGGAACCAAAATCAAGGTGCCAGCAAGGTCAGATTCCAGTAAGGATCCTCTCCCAGTTGCAAACTGCTAACATCCCCCTCTCTCCTTACATGGTGGAAAAGCTCTTTTAAAAACAAGTTACATGAAGAAATTATTAGACTGTTAAAAACTAAAGTTTATTGAGGGTTCCAGGTTCCAGGTTACCAAGTTCCCTGTTGTAATATTATCTCATTTAGCTCTTAGAACCCTGGTGAAGTGGTATTATTTTTTTTAAAAAAATTTAAAAAACACAAATGAAACTACTAAAATCAGAGAGTTTCTTAAGCTAACACTTAATGATCATTATAAGAAGCACATTTCTTCACAAATCAAGTCTATGAAGAGGGAAGGTCATTGTCTCTGCCCTTACACATGGACAATCACCGTCAAAAGGAAGCTTTTTCACAGGCGGCATAAACCACTGAGAAGGACGTTGGAAACCTACATAGACGGCCTGCAGAGATAAGCTGCTGTTAGGATGTGCACAGCTACAGCAGATACACCTCTGAGTCTGTAGTGTACAGGGTGTCCCCAAGTCTGCCCTGAAGTCACCATGCATAGAGAAAATGAGAAATGATAGCTAAATGTACTTCATTTACAAAACATTTATTAACAAATTTTGTAGTGCCAGCCAACACATAGAGAATATTTTCTAAATATTTTGTAAAATTTTGTAACAGATATTTGTAGATAAAAGCACAT
>NW_003852471.1:936600-939274 GCF_000181295.1 Otolemur garnettii | reverse complement strand
AAAAAAAAAAAACCCTTAACAAACTAGACATAAAAGGAATATACCTCAAAATAATAAAAGCCAGAGGTGGCAAAAGCCAGCAGCCAGCTTTCATATCGAATAGGGTAAAGTTGAAAGCATTTTTCCTAAGAAATGGGACAAGACAAGGGTCCCCACTGTCATCAGTTCTATTCAACATAGTACTGGAAGCTGTAGCCAGAGAAATCAGGAAAGAGAAAGAAATAAAGGGCATCCAAATTGGAAAAGAGGAAGTCAGACAATCCCAGTCAGAATATCCCAATGATATGATCTCATGTCTAGAAAACCCTCAAGTTTCCTCCAAATGACTCCTAGAATTTATAAAGGTCTTAATTCAAGTTTGATATCACAAAATTAATGTATGTGAATTAAAAAATGGAAATGAGATGACACTAATGAAAAAACATCACACACTCATGCATTGGAAAAACAAATATCTGTAAAATGTCTCTACTGCCCAAAGTGATTTACAGATTCAATGCAATTCTCGTCAAAATACTGATGTCTTTTTTCACAGAATTGGAAAAATAATTCTAAATTTCATATAGAGTCGAAAAAGAGCCCAATTAGCCAAAGCAATCTTAGTCAAAAAGAACAAATCTGGAGGCATCACATTATTCAATCTCAAATTACACTACAAGTCTATGTTAACCAAACAGCATGGTACTGGCATAAAAGTTGACCCCCAAATCAGTGGAATATGATAAAGAACACAGAAATAAAACCATACATCTAGGATTCCCTATTTAAACAATGGAAAAGTTTGGAGCTGGAAAAGTTGGAGAGCCATATGCAGAAGAGTGAAGCCAGATCCCTGTCTCTCACCACATACAAACGTTAACTCAAAGTGGGTTAAAGCTTCCATGGAAGACCTGGCACCATAAAAACTGTTGAGGAAAACCTAGGAAAAACTCATTTGAGTATTGGCCTGGGTAAAGAATTTATAACTAGGTCCCCCAAACCAAATTCTATATAATAAACACAAAAACAGAGAAATGAGACTTATTAAACTAAAAGGTTTCTGCACAACAAAAGAAACTTTCTTTTCTTAGCAAAAGAAATAATCAACAGAGTAAACAGCCAATAACAAGAATGAGAGAAAATATCTGCAATCTATACATCTGACAAAAGACTAATATCTAGAATCTACAGGAACAAATTACTTACAGGAAAAACAATTCCCACCATTAACAAGCAGGCAAAGGACACGAACAGAGTTTTCCAAAAGAAGATACCAATGGCCAACTAACATACGAGAAAATGCTCAACATCCCTAATGATCAGGGAAACACGTTGATAATACAAAACACATATTAAAACCACAATGAGACGCCACATTACTCCAGTTAGAATCACCATTATTACAAAGGCAGAAAAAGAACAGATGTTGGCTCAGATGTGGTGAAGAGAGAACATTTATACACATTTACACATTGTTGGGAATGTAAATTAGTACAGCTGTAGAAAATAGTGCAGAGATTTCTCAGAGACCTAAAAGTAGATCTGTTGTTCCATTCAACAATTTCACTGCTGGGAATCTACGCAAAGAAAAACAAAAACACATAATTGTACGATTATTGCAGCATAATCTCCAATTGCAAGGATATGGCATCAACCGAAGGGCCCATTTATTGACTAGTGGATAGAGAAAACGTGGTATATGTATATTTACTACAGAATACTATCCAGCTATGAAAAGAAGAAATAATATCTTTTGCAGTAACTTGGATGAAACTGGAGATCATTATTCTAAGTGAAGTAACTCAGGACAGATATTGCCACATTCTCACTTAAATGGGAGATAAGCAGTGGGTCTGCACATTCATACGAAGTGACTTAATGAATATTAGAGACTCAGAAGAAATAAGGGGAGAGAGTTGTTGAAAAAAAATTATCTATTAGGTATAATTTATACTATTTAAACGATGGGTAAATTAAAAGCCTAAACTTCTCCATCATGCAATTCATCTATAATAATTACCTTGAACCCTCTAAATCCACTTAAATTAAAAATTGGGGGTATCCTTATGTCTAGGAACTTATAACTACAAGAGTGAAATGCAGTTATAGTGACACTGTGACGATGATCAAACATGGCAAGCAGGGAAAAACACTCATGGATCCTTAGGAGACAGAATTCTAAGATGACACCCCCAGATCCTGGCTGGTTTGTTACTGGCCTTGGCTACTGAGAAGCACAGACAGGAAATGGGAGAATGAGAAGAAAAGCTCAGGATTTCTCCCCCATTTCCTTTTCTCTTAGTTCCCCTGCTACTGAGTTTGCACTATGTGCCAGGCACTATTGTAAGCATACTGCATTTCTTTTAAACTTCACTTAATCCTCATAACCTACCTTTAAAGTGGATACTATTACTATACCCATTTTAAAAATTGGATTAGGTGAAAATGTGTGGGGACAAAAAATGGTGGTGCTAGAATTCTACCTCAGGTATCCTGATTCTGGAGCCCAACACTAATCACTACGGTATTCTATAATCACCTTGCGTACACTGAGTTTATCACTCCAGAGAGGATGACTCAATCTCCTGAATGTACTCAGTAGGCTCTTTTTATTTTTATTTTTATTTTTATTTTTTTGAGACAGAGCCTCAAGCTATCCCCCTGGGTAGAGTGCCGTGGCATCACGCTCACAGCA
>NW_003852471.1:930645-936391 GCF_000181295.1 Otolemur garnettii | reverse complement strand
AGCTGCTTGAGCCACAGGCGCCGAGCCAATATTTTAAAACCTTACCCACTACTACAATAGGACATGAAAAGTGAATGATTTTAACAGTGGGCTAAAGGAGTCTGAAAGCCCTAAGCATTTGCAATGGGATTTGGGGGACCTGTCTACTTCTTGTGTGACAATGTTTCAGTGGTTTCAAGAATTTGAAAGAGGCCAAACTGTTTTTTGTTTGTTTTTTTTTTTTGAGACGGAGTCTAATTATGTCCCCCTCAGTAGAGTGCAGTGGTCTCACAGCTCACAGCAACCTCAACTCTTAGGATAAAGCGAATCTCTTGCCTCAGCCTCCCAAGCAGCTGGGACTACAGATGCCCACCACAACGCATAACTATTTGTGATTGTTGTTTAGCAGGCCTGGGGTGAGTTCGAACCCGCCAGCCTAAGTGTATGTGGCTGGGGTCCTAGCCACCCAGCTATGGGTGTCCGCCGAGGCCAAACTTCACTAAGAGGCAAGGAGAGGAGTGCGCATCTGGAAATGGCAGAGACTGGGGAAACATCACTGCTGTGGAAAATGGTTCCTGAAAACAATCAAGTAACAGGACATTGAAGCAGCACTGTAGGTTGGATTTCTGGTAGTGCCAAAATCCTGTACAATTATCTTCAAGTCAGAAAAGTTTCCTCCTGGTGGGTGCCTTACACTTTGACAGTGGAACAGAAACACATCTGTGTTAAGTGGTGGGAAGAAACAGGTCACATTCAATGGAGGCAAGTCTAGACCCATTTCTGACATCATTACTGTGATGAAACCTGGATTTGCCAGTTTGATCCAGAGAAGAGGTGTCAGGGGACAGTACGGATGATCTTTCCCAGTAAAGATACACCAACAGAAGTGAACGGGCCCTGAAGTGTCAGAAGGAAAATGGTGGCCACTTTCTCCTCCAAAGGTGGTCATGATGCAATTGTTCCTCCGAAGAAGTAAAGGGCTGTCGCTGCTCAGGGACACTCAGCAGTATGCCCACCAGAAGTTTGTGGGAAGCTTCTAGAATGGTGGCCAAAGATGGCACCATGGGGGACATCGTGTACCATGACAATGTATCCACCCACACAGCCCACATCACCACTCCGTTCCTGGAGTCCACAGAGCTTAAACTTATGACTCATCCACCTAGCCCTGTGTGATTATTTCCTGTTCCCTTCAATAAAAAACCATGTTTGGAAGAAGGTTCTCCAGCCCTGAAGCATCTGCTCACGCCTACAGAGGTGAGCTTACAGCACTTGAAGAAAATGAGTGGAAAGAGTGTTTCCAAAAATGGTCGACAAGAATGCAAAAGTGCATAGATTGTTGTGGCGATCGTGTTGAGAAAATATAGATAGCAATCAAAATGATGTTATGTTCTTCATTTGGGGGAATCTCAAAACTTTCATAGTGTCCCTCATGTACAAAATAAAAAAAAAAAGATAGATGACATCATGAAAATTTAAAATTTCATGTTTCAAATGATGCTACTGAGAAAGTGAACCTATCATATGGGAGAAAATAGGTGCAAATCATACAAGCAGTAATGGTCTGATGTCTAGATGGCATATAGAACTCTTACAACTGAATAATGAGAGAGAATAAGTCAATGTAAAAATGGCCAAAAGGTTTTTCTTCCCTGGGTGTTTGAGGACTGGCCACCATCATGAACAACACAGTAACTATCTGGACTAGATAGTTCATGACCAAGCGACTATTTTAGAGAAAAAAAAAATGGCCATTGATATCCTTTACCCCAGGAAGCAACAGTACCAAAAACAAAAATTCAAGAAAAGCTCAACCAGAATGTACAAGACCACAGAAGATGTCATCTCTTTGACTCTCTTGGGAGTCAAAGTCACTTTGGCGATGGTGAGACAAGTGGTATTGCCATGATTCACGATTCCTTGGATGATGCAAAGAAAAATGAACCCAAACATGGACTTAGGAGGCATGGCCAGTATGGAAGGGAAAGGCCGAGACAGGAGCAAAGAGAATGCAAGAGCAGAATGCAGAAGGTCGGGGACTGCAAAGCCCAGGGTGGGTGCTGGGGAAAAGCCAAAGGAGAAAAGAGTTTGTACTGATGTTATCTGTAGCCACTGTGTGGGTTTGTCACAAGAAGATTGAAATAAACTGAAAACTTTTATGTGAAACAATGGCCAAAAGATTTGAATAGACCTTTCTGGAAAGCTCTATAAATTGTCAATAACACATGAAATGATGCTCAGCATGATTACCACGAGAGAAAGTCAAGTCAAAACCCTAATAAGATACTGCTTCATACACTCCAGGATGGATGGCGGTGATAAAAAAGACAGGCAGGATCAAGTGAGGTGAGGATCTAGGAAAACTGGTACTCACACATTGGCAGGGGACGTAAAATGCCACAGCTCATTTGGCTCTTCAAATGGTTAAACACAGAGTCACCATATGGCCCAGCAATTCCACGCCCAGATATATATACCCAAGAGAACTGAAAACACGTTCACATAAAAACTGACACAGAATACTTACAGCAGCATTATTCGCAATAACCAAAAAAATGGAAACTACTCAAGTGTCCAGAACTAATGAATGGTTAAGCAGCGTGTGTGGCATCCACACACCCGGGGTATCATCAGCCTTGGAAAGGGATGAAGGAACTCTGAAAACATTACGCCAAGTGAATGAAGACGCAAAATGCTACGTATCGTACGCTTGGATTTATATGAAACGTATAGCATAGACAAATCCATAAAGAAATACAATAGATTATTGTTTGATAGGGATTAGAGGAGTTGGGGATTTGGAGTGACTGTTCGTAAGCTCAGGTTTGTTTTTAGTGTTTAGGGTGATAGTATTCTGGAATCAGGTAGTAGTCATTGTTGGACAATCCTGTGAATCTATTTTTAAAAATCAGAATTATGCACTTTAAAAGAATTAATTTTATGGAAATAGACTACTCACTTAAAATATATATTATTTAAGTTACATAGGAATAAATTTCCTGTGCAAATAAATGATATAAAGTACATTCTGATATATAGTGCATGGCCGACATATTTTCGTGTATGAAAATAAGAATACGCTGTAACACAGCTTAATAATAGACTTAATAACAGAAATAACAGAAAACTGTAATAGACCAGATATAATTAAGAATTAAATTAATCACAAGCAGACAAGATCATAAAACCAAAAATAGAATTTTTTGGAAAACGATAGCTGTTATAGAGGCTTAAACCATTCTCCCTAAAATATACCAATTTTTTTCTTAGTCAAATCACTAAATAACATCTAAACATAATGCTGCCCAAAATTACCTGCTAAGCATTATTCCTAATGGCCCTTGGGTAGGTTCATGAAGGTCGCATTTAAGAATTTTGACTTTTGCAAAGGTTTTAGGTGACTATGAAACCTTTGGAGAGATTAATCAGCTCTGACTTATAACAGCATGGTGTGATCATGCTGAGCCCTAAATTATCCTCTGGCATATTCAGTACCTAAAATTGATGAAAAGAACTTTTTTCTTTTACCTTTCAGTTAGGGCACACATTTTAAAGGATGGTTTATGTTGCTGGTAAAGTTTCTCTTTGAATTATCTCATTTCTAACCTCTTGAGCTCCTTAAAAATCTTTTTATTTGAAAGGGATGTGTTTGGGGGGGGAGATAGATATATATCTACTCTCTTATATGTATATCTACATAATAACATCTATGGATGATCAAATACGTATTTACTGGTATATATTCAGGCAATTAACAAGTAAGTTAATCACACCAGTTGCCATATATTTCAAAAGGTAAGAGAATAAACTTTTAACTATAAATTAACTATAAATTTAGGTTACAACTAAAAAAAAGATGTATTTTTAGAGTGCAGTGTTGTTAGATTAGTCAGAGAATATTCTTCTTGTGCTGAAACTGACAACCAATTTAACTCAAGCAGTGAATATATCTCAATTAAGCTTTATGGGGTTTTTGGGTTTTTTTGTTTGTTTGTTTCAGTTTTTGGCTGGGGCTGGGTTTGAACACGCCACCTCTGGTATAGGGGGCCAGCACCCTACTCCTTTGAGCCACAGGCGCTGCCCAAGCTTTATGTTCTTGATGGGGAAAATGCATTTTCTTGATGTATGTGAAACAGGGTGAGACACACCAGTTCAAATTGCTCTGTAGTTAATCTTATTTTGTTATCATGTCTTCACTGCTTAAGAGTGAGAACCCATGAACACATTTCATTGAAGTTGGCTTTGCAGAGTGATTTTTACAATTAATCCACCAAATATACCTATTTGTTTGCCAGAGTTGTAAGTGTTCTCAGGTTATTATTCCTTTTTTATTTCAGGTTCATGTGAGGGTATAAACAGCAGGTCAAAGCTTTTGATTTTGTTAGGTAGAGTCCCTTTGTGGTTATGGTTATGAGCTACACTCAGAAGGTTTGCCAAACACCCCCACACCATGCCCATTCAATGGGAGCACCCCCCCATCTCCCCCTCCCTCGTTACCTCTTACCCCAACTTGAATTGAGTTTTTCTCCTATGTGGGCGCGCATTAGATCATCTGCTGGCTTCATATTAGGCTGGAGTACTTTGGATAGCTGCTTTTCCATTCTTTTCCAAGCTATTTGGAAGCTCTTGGTGGCATTCATTCCTTCTATTAGGGTGTTTCTTTCCTTGATGACATGCTCAAGACTCAGGGTTCACAACCACCTGACTACTTAACATCATGATCTCCTAGTCATACTTTCCCAAAACAAGACTACGCTGATGCTGCCAAAAGAGGGTGGCAGCAGCCTAAACCCAAACATAGCTGGAAAGAGCAAGAACCCACTTAAAAAACACAACTATCCCATCGGGACATCTCATCAAACCCTCTCGTTTCCCACATTGGTAAACTAAGGAACAGGGACACATACCCAGAGTCACAGATGGAGTAAGTGGGACCCCAGCTCAGGCTCTTGGCATCTCCCCCCCCCCCATCTGTGCAGCTACAGCAGGGTCGAACCTGCATGTCGTTTCCATAGCAACGCTCCTCCTAAATGTGGTGAACAAAGCACCAGAGACTCCTTTCTCCTTCTCCTGGGTTCATCCTCATGTTCATACACGCCGTTTTCACTAATTTTATAATACAGTGACATGACCAAAATCCTAATGAAGGAGATATTTTTTTTCTCACAGTCATGGCAACTTAGAAAATAAAACTCTTCTCATCTCTCCACAAATACTTCTTGACTCTGGCACTAAGCTGGCTTGATATTCATCTAGTTGCCATCTCGGTGTGGCCATAGTTTTGATCTCTGTTTTTCTCACTGATCAGGACAGCAACTTCCTGTTGTTATGCAGAGACAATTTTATTTATTTCTACTTCATACACGCTTTATTTTGGAGAAAATTAGATATACGCTTTTTATTTCTCATCTTCAAAAGTTGCCTAATATCTTCATATTCTAATATGCCCTATGTGACTTAGTTATCCCTAAAACTGAACATTTAATTTGCCCACACATTTCCATTTTTTTTAAAGCTAGGGCTGCAAGAAATAGATTTCTGAGTTTTGCCCTCCCAGTTTCACATTATCACCTTCGGTTCAATATCCATACATGTGATTAACCTGATGAAAAGTATTTATAGTTTTCATTGTTCTTGATTCTTATTAGTATCATATTACTTCCCCAAAGGGTTCTACCAATTTTTTTTTTCTTTTAGAGACAGAGTCTCACTTTGTCACCCTCGGTAGAGTGTTGTAGCGTCACAGCTCACAGCAACCTCCAGCTCC
>NW_003852471.1:915513-930356 GCF_000181295.1 Otolemur garnettii | reverse complement strand
CCTCCCACGTAGCTGGAACTACAGGTACCTACCACAACACCTGGCTAATGTTTCTATTTTTATAGATGTGAGGTGTCACTTTTGCTCAGGCTGGTCTCAAACTCCCCAGCTCAAGCAATCCACCTGTCCCAGCCTTCCAGAATGCTAGGATTACAGGCGGGAGCCCCCATGCCCAGCCACATGCTTCAAATAATACTCAAAGGTATTTTTCTTTGGATCCTCACTCACAATGAGTGTTATTGGCACAACATTTTTCAAATAGTCCAAATACTATGTTGTATACCACTTTATTGAATTTATTTTAATTTTGGCTAAATCAGGTTGATTTTTTTTTTCTGCATGTTTTATGTGTGTGGAGTCTTATGTGTGTGTTACTTCTTCAATGCTAATCACTTTCTTCCTTGATCAATCAACTAATATTCATCCATTTACTTTATGCTTGATTTTTCTTTAAAATTTTATTTCACTAATTATTAACTTGTTCAAATAGCTGCTGAATGCCTAGTGCATATAACTGGCCTGAGAAATCACAACCTCTACCTTCAAAGAGAAATACAGGTTTTGAAAAATAAATTGGGATTAAGAATCACGGCCAGGACAAGTTATCACCACTGAATAAGGAGCCCTATTCCAGGCGTAAGAGCTAGACTTAGTCTGCCTGGGGCACAGGTGGACATGCAGAAGTAACACGCTAAAGGACGAGGATATTGAAAGAAGCTCCTTTGCTGCTTTTTCATCTTGGACAAGTGGAATCACATACATGCTAGAGAGAAGAGTCTAGTTCTGCACCTCTTTGCTGCTTTGGGGGAGAATCCTGTGTTCTCACATAGAATCTGTTTTATGAGTCAGAGGAGACCTGGAGTTTGTGTCTGTACTCAGGAAGGCTAGGTGGAGAGACTCCAGGCTTTGATGACTGGACCACCCTCATGGGTTCCCAGTTTCAATCACTCCAGTGAAAGTCTCTGGATATAGAAGGAAACATCAACTCTAAATAACTCTCCGTACACTCCAACTTTTCTTTTTCAACGTCTCCTGCCCAGATAATTATCCACAGGAGTGCCTTTTCTCCAGGTGACACAAATCATGTCAGACTCTGTACTGTATGTTAATAGTGTAACGGGCATGGAAGGGTTTTGAACCTGAGACGCACCATCCCCACTTTCATTTTTATTTCTGTTGTTTGTGTCGCCTCTGTGCTGGGGGTGATGAATTGTTCTCACTTACACGTTTGCTTTTCTCAGAGACAACCAGCTGAGCAGCAGCTTGCACTGTTCCCGTGGAAATTGAAACCAAGTTCTCCTTCTTTTATGTGGCAACTACAGAGCCTCACTTCCTGGAGAGGCCAACTTTAAATGGCAAATAATCTGTTTTCATTCATTTTATAGTGAACAAAGTCACATAACTGTCCACTGTAAATGTGTTTACAATATTATCAAGTGTTTGGAAGATTTGACTCAATATTCCTCAGAGCGCTCACACAGTACGTGAGAGGAAAGAATGGTTGTGTCCTGAGGGGCATGGTCTGCGTTAAAATTTCATTTCCAAACTTTGGAAAATGGAGAAAGTTCTTGGAAAGTAGAGTGGAACAAAGACAGCTTAATTATTAAACATCAACTCCAAAATAAAAAATAATCAGCAAGTGTAACAAGTATTGTATTTGGTTCATTTTAGCATATAAAGAAAACAGTGATCGATTTTTTAAAATCCATACAGTTTATGGCAGGCGTCCTCAAACTACGGCCCACGGGCCACATGCAGCCCGCCTAGAACATTTATCCAACCCGCTGGGTGTTTTTGCTGCTGCTGCCTGTCCTGCTTAGCAGCTGATTTGTTCCTGGGGCCCACAGTCCAGCCCTCCAATGGTCTAAGGGACAGTGAACTGGCCCCCTATTTAAAAAGTTTGAGGACCCCTGGTTTATGGATTTCTGAATTGATAATTCATGTGAATGGGTGATATGAATTATAGCCCCCCCCCTTTATATTCTATCTCTGGCCTTTCCTAATTTGAATAGCGTTTGAGATGGGTATTCGTATGTGCTGATGGGTAGAACATGTTTCATATTAATTAGACTTCCAGTAATTTTTTAAGAAAAGGTTTACATATAGGAATTTAAGTTTAAAAGTAGACTATAGAGATGAAGGCATTTAGAGGAGAACATGCATAATTGCATTTGAATATTATTTTTGAAAACTCTAAAATATAGGTTGTGATAAGGAGCAAAGGCCAGGGGAAATTATCATTACTGCATCAGGAATCCTATTCCAGAATATCGAGCTACATTTCCCAAGAGGTATCTCAGTCTACGTATCAAGTCACAAAACACCCATTTCTTTTACTTAAATGTTTAATGAACTTAGTGGGTACCAGTTGAATCCCACTTGATGTAAATACTATGTAGTAACAGAGTCTGGGCCCTTAGTGGAGCCTTGGCCTGTGTCTATTGCACCCAAGGTAATTTTTCATCCCTCATCCCTTCCAAGTCACCTCTTTTTGAGTCTCCCATGTCCATTATTCCATGGAAAACATTACACCCTTGCAAAACACCTACTGCTGTAAGTTTTTCACCTTGCAAAAGGAATATGTTCCTCTTTCTTGATTCCCATAAGTTAAGATTCAAGTGACGGAAATAACCTGAATAACATTACCTGCAGACGTCCTTTCAGCTCTGACATTCTGTGGACGTTAACACACAAATGTGTTATGAGAACATAACGAATACCAGGAGCAGACATCATCGGTCCCATCGTGTTAGCCTTGTTTAAACACTGCTTCATACACTGACATGAGCAGCAAGAAATCTGTTCTCCTCCTCCGGCTGGAATAGTCACGCTGAGCTGATGTATTTAATAATTACTGGCCAAATATTTACAACAATGAGTTGCATTTGTTTTAAAGCTCAGAGTCAAAAAATTCAGAAACTGGGATGAGTTTATTTCCAGTGGTAACAAATTGACATACTTGACTTTTGGAGGAAATGACCTTAGGTGGTGCAACGTTGTTACCCGTGTTGGCGTTCCTGACAGGGGGCAAAGCATTGAGTTCATGTTTGTCCAAGCTTGCCAAAAAGTGAGTAGTTTTCATTGTTAATTTGTTTAATGAGTAAACTACTACTTGCTTTCTTTCATAGGTACCGAAGTTTCTAAAACTTGAACTAATGAACCACCAATCATGTCAAAACAGCATTGTAGATTATCTTCTGCAGTCTTAATCAGATTTCATGAGAACGTGATTTTATTCTATCCAATCCTGTAGAAAAAAAGTTAAAACTGTACATCTTAATAATTTAACCTCTTGTAGGAGATTTTACAGAAAGAAACATGTCATGAAGAAAATCCTAAGAATAAAGAGATTGAGTTTTTCAAAATAACCTACCACATATAAGCTAGATAGATAGCAATGTGTGTTTGTTTCAGCAGTGCTGCCCACACTGCAGAGCCCGGGTCCTGTTTCCCAATCAGCCTTAGCTTTGAGGGTTCCTCACTCCCTTCCCTGCACTTCCAATGGCTTCTTTCCTGGTCCTCCAACACATTCCCTTTCCACTTGAAGAAACTCGTAAATACCACATTGTCTCAATAACTTCTTCCTTCATGTCCTGCTCTCCAGTGAGTTGTAAGTTGCCCTGCCAAGTTTATAGCCTCTGTGTATGTGTGTGTGTAAGAAACAAAATGTTGGCTCAGCACCCGTAGCACAGTGGTTACAGCGGCAGCCACATACACTGGAGCTGGCGGGTTCAAACTCAGCCTGGGCCTGCTGAACAACAATGACAACTGCAACAAAAAAGTAGCCGGGTGTTGTGGCTGGCACCTGTAGTCCAAGCTACTTGGGAAATTGAGGCAAGAGAATCGCTTAAGCCCAAGAGTTTGAAGTTGCTGTGACACCGCAGCACTCTACCAAGGGTGACATAGTGAGATTCTGTCTCCAAAAAAAAAAAAAGAAAGAAAGAAAAAGAAAAAAGAACATATATTCAGAGTAGTATACAAAACAAAAAATACATAGTTCAATGATGCACTGTTTTCACTCTTAATGGTATCTATTGGGGAACACAGGTACCTTAATTTGTAATTTTTTCCTTTATAGTCAGTGTTTTTGTATGTCCAGTTTGATGAATTTTCCCTGCCCAAAGCTTCAGACTAAACATTTATTTTCCCCTACTCTCAGTTTATATGTTGAAACCTAATCCTCAGTGTGATGCTATTAGGAGATAGGGCTTTGGGGACGTGATTTGGGTCATGACACTCTCATGAGTGTGGTCGGTTCTCTTACTATAGAAGAGTCCTCTCCCTTCCACCGTGGGAGGACACAGTGAGGAGGGACTGTCAATGATCCAATAGGTGAGCCTTCACAAGGTAGAAAACCCGCCAGGGCCTTGATCTTGGCTTCCCAGACCCCGGTATTGGAGAGATAAGGAAGTGTGTGTTGTTCGTGAGTCACGCAGTCTATGGTGGTTTGTTAACGGTGATGATGACATTTTCTTATCTTCATTTCTAAACTCTTTATTGTTTTGTCTTTGGGAAATGGTTTTGCCTTTCACAGTTCACCAGGAATTGATTTCGTATTTGTATAATTGCCATGAGGTAGAATTTAACATCCCAGGCAGAAAGAACAGCAGTGCAAAGACTTGGAGACGTCGAGATTCTGGGTCTGTTGAGGAGGAAGAGAGGCTGGGGCCAGCAAAAGAAGCATGAGGAAAAAGAAATGAGGTTGTCAAGGTAGCCACTGCCGGGAACTGAAGAGTTTCTTTGACCTTGGTAAGCTTTTTAAATTTTACTCTAAATATGTAGAAAGCTATTGGAGAATCAGAAACGGGAATGATTTGACAAGCTGTATGTCTTTAAGAACTACCTACTACTGTCAGAATAATTAACAGAGATACAAAGGTAAATGAAGGTGAACCAGTTGGGAAAATTCAGGGCTTTCCCAGGTGAGAGATGATGGAGGCTGTGACCGGGATCTCAGTCCAAGACTCAGAGGGGCGAAGCGTGAACAGATAGGAGGTTTATTTTGAAAATGAAGGAAAAAAGATTAGCTGATAGATCAGAAATGAGTTTGAGAGAGAGAAATGTATCAAATGTGATTCCAATATGATGATTTTACTGAAAATGACAAGAAAAGCATCAGTTAATACCATACCGGCTTAATGAAACTCTGGCCCAGGTTGTGAATATTTCCAGAAATAGTTTATATCACCAATTTTGCATTTGATGATAAAAGTCACCTTACTTAACACTGTCTTCTTAATTAATATGTCATCTCAATTCATGTATTTTATTTTATTTATTTTATGTTTTTTATTTTTTTTAGAGACAGAGTCTCACTTTGTCACCCTCAGTAGAGTACTTTGGCATCACAGCTCACAGCAACCTCTAGCTCTTGAGCTTAGGTGATTCTCTTGCCTCAGCCACCTGAGCAGCTGGGACTACAGGTGCCCGTCACAACGCCCGGCTATTTTTTGTTGCAGTTTGGCTGGGGCCAGATTTGAACCCGCCACCCTCCGTATATGGGGCTGGTGACCTACTCACTGAGCCATCGGAGCTGCCTTCAATTCCTGTATTTTAAAAGGATTACAACAAATAGCTTTTAGATATTTGCCAAGCATTCTCGCAGGCCATATTTTATGCAACTATCCTCGTGACAGATAGACTGAACCTTAGCCTACTAGTTTTCAGCTAAGGAACAGTACGGATAGTGTTTAACAGGTACTGAAGTTAGATCTTCAACTGTCTATGACTCTAGAAGACTTTGTTTCTTCTCCCCTCCTTTGATTTTTTTGTACATGTGTATAATCTCAGTAACTGCAATATCAGTGCCTGAGCACAAAATAAAAACCTCACAAATTGCTAATTGGTTGATTAAATAGTACACACTTGCTATATCTGGGCAAGAAAGAGATTTTGCCTCTTATTAACCATCCACTGATTATACCACGAGGTCCAAACCTGGAATCCTATTTCTTCTACTTAAAGCTGCTATCTGTTTTTAATTAAGTTTATCTAAAGCCATTTACCTTTTAAGCCTAAACCTATTTTCTAAGTAAAGTACATAAACACCCCCTGGAATTATCCCCCTGCTAAGTTTTCTAATCTGTTTGTTTGAATTCTCCTTAGCAAGTGACTGTGAATCGAAGCATGAATGATAAAGAACAAATTGCTGTTTCTGCCCGAACTTAAAAATTCAACAGAAAGAACTGTCAGCAGCAATTAGTGGTGAAACCCAGATGGTCAGATGAGACGGGCCATCACCTGATTTTATTAATTTATTAAGGAAATGTTTAATGTCAAGAAGGAGTCTTCAGAAATGTGCCTCAAATATGCTATTTTACTAACAGGCTAATTAATTCCACATGGATTGATTTGAACACATTACCATTATTTATCTAAAGAGAGAGAACAGGTACAGTAAGTTCTAATATAGTGAAGTAAACAGGACACTGAACCCTATAAATCAGTGCTTCTCAACCTGCCTAATGCCACAATGTATTTTCATTGTTAAAAAGGGGTCTCCACCCACAGGTTGAGAACCGCTGCTTTGAATAATTCACATTGAATTCAAGTAACCACAGTTTAGAATCTGAACACAGAGAACTGTCCTCTTAAAATAAGAAACAAGATGACCTTGTAATACCTGGTCTTTGTCTTTTGCTTTATAACCTTCACAAAGCCACTGCAACCACATATATTCTTATTCAGTCTTAACCACCACCTTTAATACTATCGAGAGTTTCCACTCACGATGGCTGCGCATGGCCCAGTGTTCTACGTAGGTTACCTTATTTAATTTTTCCTAACAATCTGCAAGTTTGATTCATTGATTAACATTTTTGGTGATAAGCAAAAGTGGCTAACTTCAGCAAAATAAAGAATATTTTGAAAATAAAGAGAACATTGACAACAATGTTTTTTCGGGCTTTATGAAATTCTGTGTAGGATTCATGCTCTCAGGCGCATCCGTTTGGCCTAACTTGAACCTTGTATCCATTCTCTTGCTAAAATGTTTCACTCTAATGAAGACTAATTTCTGGGATTTAAAAGTGAAACTAAAGGCAGGTTCCTTTCCCTGTAACCAATTTGACATTTATTCAGAAAATAAAGCATATCAGATGGAAGGTACGGGAAATACACAAGAACAGTTCATTCCGCCCCAGGAGAGAGAAAAGGGGAGGAATCCCCCTCATATAGAGACTCAGGCAGAGTCACATGGTTCCTGCAAACTTGAGGTCGCTCACAGAACTAGAGCCATCTCTCAACTTTCTGTTTTACTGAGAGATAGAATTTCTGACTGTGGGTCCGGCAGATTTAATAGTAATCGGACAGCTGGTGACAATGAGGTGCATGTCCAACGTCTGCCTTGGAGAGATGGTTGTAGGGCCTTCTCGTCTGTGAATCTCACTGTATGAAGGAAATACAGATTCAAAAAACAAGAAGCAGAAAAACATGGTAGAAAGCTGTCAAGAGAAGGAAGGCGACTGGAGTGGGTGCATGCTGTAGCGGGAGATGGTGAGCCCGCGGGTGGGGTGCAGGGCTGCTGGCAGCCACAGAGAAGGGATAGTCAAACTGAGTTATGCTCTTTACTTTGCTTGCTGTGTTCATTCACTGGGAAAATCAGGGCCTGTTCCCCGGCCTCAGGATTCTACGGCACCTACCGCTGAGGCCGGTGTCCTCAGAAGCAAATCAGAGCAGCACCCACGCTTGGTTGGGCATAGGAGTTGACAAAAACCCATGAGACAGGTTGAGCATACCTAATCCGAACATCTAAAATTTGAAACATCCTTAAATCTGGAACGTTTTGATCACTGACATAATACTACATGGGTGATTTCTAATAGTGACACTTTGCTATCAGAAGTGACACTTTCTCAAGGTACAAACTTTGTTCTGTACACAAAATTATCAAAAATATATAAAACTACCTTTAGGTTATGTGTATAATGCAGATATGAAATACAAACTTTTCATTCAGGCTTGGGCCCAACTTCAAGATATCTTATTAAATATATGCAAAAATTTCAGAATCCTAAACATCTGAAATCCAAACCACTTCTGGTCCCAAGCATTTTAGAGAAACAATAATCCACCTGTACTTATAGTCATGACATTTCACCTTTGTCTTCAGTCCCCTGCAAACCTCAGGGCTGGATTCCTCCCTGGGGTGACTGCCTCCTCCCAAGTCTGCATTTTCCTGAGCATTTAGAGATGAGCCACCGTTGGTCACATAATAACTAGTAAGAATGATTGCTGAACTGTGGTTTTCTGTTGGAAGAACCTTTTCTCCTTGGAAATATCAATTCTTTTCTCTATCAGCTCATTGACAGACACATTCTGGCCTACAGATTTTCCCTAACATTTATTCTAGACCCGGCTGGTATTCTTAGGGAAACCTAAGCTCACAAACTAAAAACAAAACAAAACAAAACCTAGAAACACCTTAAGGACAGTTACTGTGAATAAAAACAAAAACATATAACCTATGAGGCAAATATTAGCATTTGCACATTATTCATGCGTAACTTAGCATTTAAATTTGAATCACTGCATTTAAAAAACCCAAACGGTCCTGCCTATCAATTAAAGTTTGCACCAATGTGAAAGTTGTCATTAAAAATATGGATACTGGTCAAACTAAAACAATGGCATTGTGAAGATTGAAATGAGGGAAAGTGCCTACACGCCTGGCATAGCGTAGGTGGTTAGCAGGTGCGAATTTCTCTCTTAACAATCATACATTTGGTGAGGAGCCAGATTTGTGTCCTTTTTAAAAAACTGATATAGCTTCTGGCACTGTATTAGTTTCCTGAGGCTGCTTCAGCAAATTCCTATAAAGACAATGGCTTAAAACAGAAATTTATCCTCTCACGGTTCTGGAGATCAGTCTGAAATCAATAGCACTGATTTGGAATTAGGGTGTTTGCAGGACTGGGCTCCAGGCGAGAGTCCATTTCTTGCTTCTTCTGGTTTTGGGTGGCTGCTGGCAAGTATGGCTTGTGTCCATGTCACTCCAATCTTCAAGACTGGCATCTTCAGATTCCCCTCCACATTATCTTCGAATTCTTCCAGGTTCATTTCAAATGTCCCTCTGTCTCTGTCTTTTAAGGACATTGGGTGCACCTAGATAATTTAGGATAATCTCCCCATCTCAAGATTCTTGACTTAATCACATCTATAGAAACCTTTATTTTTTTGTCCCATAAGGTGAGCTGCATTTTTCAGCCTGTACCGCAGGTGTCTATGCATGTGCATTGTAAGTGGTTAACAAGTATTTGTTGAGTAAAGTCTCCGTCCAAAGCCTCTCTCCACTGCCTCTCCTAACTCCTATGATCTGTACGAGTGATGCACTTTGTATTCTGTTATCTATGTATGTTTTGTATCTTTGCTATCTTTGTATTCTGTTATCTATGTATGTTTTGCCTTCATTGTTTGCAGTGACCAGCTAACAGCAGTGTTTTTAGACATGGTTGTGAGGAAGACATCATAAATATCAGACTGGAAACAGATGTGGCCATGGTGGAAAGTAGACAAGAGAGGATGGCTCATCCAAACATCTGTGGTTTTAAAGTTCAAGCCCAAGGTCAACCTATCATGGATAACAGCAGAATCGTCTTCAAAACAGAGGTTTTTTTAGCTGAAGGATTAATGCGATTATCAAAGACATGATGTGGTCAGCGAGAGGATACCTTAGACATGGGAAACGTGAGCAGGAAGGACAAGATGCTTGGAGAGAGGTTGTGTTCCGAGTCAGGGACTTAGAAGGTCTCAGCGACTGGGGCAGGGGCTGAGGACATGCTCCGTTTCAATGCTCTTTTAAGAAGCTGCTCTAGGTGGGAAAAGTTCATAGTCATCTTCCAATAGTGAAGAGGAGGATAGTTTGCCTTTGTCTTCCAACAAAGAACTATTCACAAGGAGATAATGAACTTCTGACGGAGGTATTGGTAGTCAGAAGAATGTTACCATCTTTTCACCATATGCAAATTAGAATTCAATTATTTATTTATTCTCCTATTCTGAGCATTCTGAATCCATTCATTTAGTCAAAAAATACTTACTGATCGTCTATCCAGTGTTTGATACCTACAAGATGCCAAGTATGTAAGGATGAGCTAGGTGGGCTTAGCCCCTCTCTGCATCCCTTCATGCTAACAAAAAACCATATTCCTACGAAATTTCTTAACTTCTACCATATTCCTACAAAATTTCTTAACTTCTACCATATTCCTATAAAATCTCTTAACTTCTACCAAAAAAGTGAATAAACTGATAAATTAGCAAAAATAAGTCACCAATCACTGCAGTAATAAAAGCATCTCCATCAAGTTCTTCAGAGCATAACAACTAAGGTAACACTTGGCCTGGTATCAATATTCATTCACTGCTGAACAGACAGTGATACAATGATACCGTGATTTTAAGAAAGGATGACATAATGATATAAAAATGCATGTGATATAAAGCTATGCTGATATAATGACATAAAAAATGAGTACCAAGAAGACCATAATGGACACTTATCTAATTAACTAATTAGTCTCTGAAAATATTGAAATAATTAAAAACATGAGTCAGCTAAATAATAACATCTTGGTTATCAAAAATACTAGCTATGGTAAAAAATGTATGAAAAATATAATGGATTAATATCAATAAGTCAAGGGTAATATATCTTCAAAATGTTTATTACTAAAAATGTGAAAATAAAACTTACTATAAAATGGTACATCCAAGGCTGGGCATGGTGACTCACATCCGTAATTCTAGGACTCTGGGATGCCAAGATAGGTGAATTGCTTGAGCTCGGGTGTTCTAGACCAGCCTGTGCAAGAACAAGACCCGATCTCCGCTGGGTGTCATGGTAGGCACCTGTAGCCCCAGGTTCCCAGAGGCTGAGGCAAAAGGATTGCTTGAGCCCAGGAGTTTGAGGTTTCTGTGAGCTATGATGACATGGCATTCTACTCAGGGTGACAGAATGAGACTGTCTCAAAAAAAATTTGTACCTCCAGAAAGAAAAAAAAATCCTATAGTTGAAACAGACTTCACTACATAATACTACATAATATTTTCAGGAGACAAAGTCTAATCAATAAAATCATGAAAGAAGTTCTTTCACCAAGAGAAACTTTGAAAGGACTTTCAAACTAATTATTTTCTGCATCAGACTACATGGTGAAAGTCATGATGCAGACACTTTAAATGTAATCAAAATAGGAATTAGATTACTCTCTGAAGAAAAGCAGGTGAAAAGCTCCTTCTGGAGAACTGGCGTGACTTACAGGACGAACTGATTATGCAGCGTGCTGGGCTCATTTCTCTTTTGTGCTCCTGAAAGTGGGTTAGGCAGGCTTCCCATGTCCCACCACACGAGCCATTCTTCAATGTTACATCTTTACGTCCAACTCACCCAAGACCAGAGGTAATTGGGTATGTGTTGCTGAAGCAAACGTTTCAGACTTAATTGTAAACTATTTCATTTAACCTGTTATAGAATTCTAGCCACCTGGAACCTCTAAACACAAAATCCCCCAAATTCTGAGTGGAAACAGAGCAGCTGTGCTAGGTCCAACTGGTTTACTATTAGATGTAAACTTACTGTCACTTGTTTCTCTGGCCTGGGCTTTTTGTTCCACTTGGTAGCCTGGTTTCTTCCCAGACTGCCTTGGTACAGAAGAGACAGGGTCAGTACAGCTAAAGTCACAGAAGTGACATCTGCCAGTGAGAAAGACATCCAGAGAAACACCAAATAAAAATCACTGCTGTCCAGGGCAAACGGGCGTCTGTATTTCAGAAATCCCCGGGGCAATACAGGATTGCAGCATTATACTTGAAGTTCATAAGAAGCAGCCTGAGTCATCGAGAAAATGTCAACCTATGTTCAAGTATTCCTTGTTGAGTAATACTTGGGAGTGTGTAATAAACTAATTTAAACTAGAAAGCTTTGTTATTTAAGGGAGGAGCCGACCTTCACTGTCAAAAATTTACAGGGTTGAAACTTTCATTTCCTCATAAAGGAGGCCCTGAGCTTTACCAAAGATTCCTCACCAAGTTCCCTGAGATAAAGTTTGTGTCTCTAAGAAGCTAAAATAGCATTTCATGAAATTTCCAGTGTCTGAGTCCTAAAGATTAGATTCATCATATGAAAGAACTTTTAAAATGAGTTTATTATTCCAATGGACTTAATCATGATATGGCAAATGGCACTCCTTCTATCTCAAGCACTGCATTGGTTTCCTTGTAGAGATGATCTGACTTCCCATCCCTGCAACTCTTAAAAGGAGACGTTATTACAATCCTCAAATGATTAAAAAGAAACTGATGCTTTCACGGTTAGACTCAGGTCCCAGAGAAGAAGACCAGGAGCAGAGCTGAATTTGAACTTCAGCCGTTTGACCCAAGTGCCAGTGGAAATATTTGATTCAAGGAGTTTTCTTTATCGGCGTATCAGGGGTGTGTTTCTGAAAACATTTCTTTTGAAAAATGTTAATGTGCTCTTTTAAAACTAAATTTATTCAGAAAATGTATTTCTGCAGTTTCAAAGTGAATGTGAATTTCTTGATAAAAAGTACACAGGGAATCAAAGAAGCCATAAGAGAAATTGAATTTTGAGGTATGCTTTTTTAAAATAATAATGTCAACAATGTGAGATGTCATCGATTTCCTGAATAGTGCCACCAAACCTCTAAAATTCTATGTGGCTTATTAAGTTGCTTTGAAACAAATTTGCTAATTGATGACACAAATAGTCAAAATTAGGAAATGTACAAATAGCAAAAGACAGACTTTCAGATTTATTACTTTCAAAATAATATAATACACAAGCATAATAGCCATGTATCAACATACTTGGCTATTATGGTATTTTTTAAACACATGTTTTGAGGTAAAGATTCTGTTCTCAGGCTCCTCAAAAAGATTCAATGTTTATTATACGATGGATATTAATTTATTTACAAAATAGGATTAGGCTTAAATTCAATCTCTTGGGTGTACTGCCATCCAATTTCTTCTGCTCCTTTGCTTAGCAAATTCTTATAGAGAGAAATTACAAGGACATGTCCAATTCAGATTAAATTCATATGTTCCCAAGTAAAGGAGCCTGAGACTTTACATGAGCTCTAATTCATAAAATATTGTTACCTCTCGGTGTAATTGCTCTGTGATTGTGCTTTTAAATGTCAAAGACCAGAGTAGGGTAGGTCACTAAAAGGATCTGGAATTATCTGGGGATTCTGTGTTTATTTGAATGCTAAGGAAAATTTTAATGACTGTAATAGCAGCACATTGTGCCCTGATGATTCAAGCTCCTGTTTAGCTTGGTATTTTCAGGAAAATACAGTTACCTTAGCAACTAGTGCATCACACGAGACATGCCGTAGCATGCAGAATGTCTCAAAGTCGGAGCCTTTCCCTCTGGAAGAGATCATACTAAGAAACAGAAAAATAAATAAACCAACATCTTCCACATGATGAACAATGTATTTACTTATCTCCTATGACAGGTAGAAAATAATTTATATTTAAGTCAGTGTTTCTTTGCTGAACTTCTAGAAAATGGCAATATATAGGGGTGAATTTTTAAAAAGCAAAGAACACACCAAAGGTGCAAAAAGCATATCACCAGTTGAATCGGTGTGAATACTACAGTGACTAACTTGTAAAACTACAATACTGAATAATTTGTTATAGGTATGATACTCTTAAAATTTTAGGGCTCTGTGTTTTACTCACACCAGTAGTTCTAGCACTTTGGGAGGATGAGAAAGGAAGACTGCTTGAGATCAGGAATTTGAGAATAGCCTGGGAAACATAGAAAGACCTCTGTCTCTACCAAAAAAAAAAAAAAAAAAAAAATAGCCTGGTGTGGTGCTGCACACTTGTAGTCCCAGCTTCTTGGGAGGCCAAGGCAGGAGGACCACTTGAGCCCAAGAGTCTGAGGCTGCAGTGAGCTGTGTGATGTCACTGTGCTCCATCCTGGAAGACAGAGCAAGACCCTGGCACAAAACAAAAACAGACAAAACTTATCTAGTAAGTTACTATCAGTACAGACCAAAAATTACAAGTGTTTTTATCTTGTTGGCAGTAATGCCAAGGTTGTAAAAGAATAGTATGAGAATTTGAAACTGTCCTTTTATAAGTCCAAAACAGCCCATTTGAGTAAAATGGGAAATCAAACCGATTACTATTTGTGTTTCTATAAAGAACTAAATCTTGATGATTAAAAAATACCTATTATTATTTTTTAAATCATCAACGTGCACATTATTGGAGAAACCAATAGCCAGTGATGCTGAAGTGGAAGAATTTTCAGTAACAAGACAGAAGAGGTGCCTCCCTCTGAAAAGTTTATGTTCTAGTTGGGAGAGACATACGATTTTTTAAAAAATGAAAAGAGAAAAAAACCCACCAAGGTCAATGGCACGGTGATAACTGTTAGTCAATGGCACCGTGATAGCTGTTATGTAGAATATCGACAAGAACTCCTCTTCCTCCACCTCTTTCCTTTCCCTTCCTTTCTGGACATTTCAGTCCAGAAACTGTTAGAAAAACCAGAGCAAGATAAGGGGAGGAGGAGTTTGGTTGCCCGGCACGGATGGATAGAGCTGAGCCGGGTGCGAGACCTGCAGTGAAGGGGCACAGTGGGGACTGAAGGTCAGTTACAAGCAGGTAACTGATTAGTGATATCAGAAAACACACACAGTGTAATGGAAGCTAGACTTTTTACCTTTAATTAAGGTAACAAATTCAAAAAATGAGAAAACCAGAATTCATCCTGCAAAATTGGATTGGAATGGAAAACTTACAGCTTTCAATGTACATGTAGATAAATGGGAACAATATATATTTAGAAATATATATTAATA
>NW_003852471.1:913197-915093 GCF_000181295.1 Otolemur garnettii | reverse complement strand
CACACACACACACACACAATGCTTACAAATTGCAAAGGGAAATGAGTGACTTCGTAGTGGAGAAGTCTAGTCGGCACCACCTTCCTCAAGAGATCAAAGTGAAAACCACTTGTAAAATTGAATTCTACAATTCTACAAAGTGAACCACTTGTAGAATTGAACCCATCTACCACCAGAAGGATGTGGAATACAGCATCACATCTGTGGTATTTTTGCCAGTGATGGCTAATTGAATGTGATCGTAAGGAAATACTAGACTATTCCAAATGGAGGGACATTCTGCAAGATAACCTCCCTGAAATCTTAAAGGATGTGGTCATCAAAGTCTTGGAAAAATTCAGAAACTTTTCCAGATCAAAAACACTTAAATAACAACTAAATATTAATACAATGCTTTGTTTAGAAATGGATCTTCTTGTTATAAAATATATTATTGGGCCAAACAATTAAATGGTAGTTCTGTATTAATTTTAATTTTATAATGTTACTACTTTTATTGTGGTTATTCAGGGAGACCCTGTGTTGGTAGAAAATGGCCACTAAACTCATAGGGAGTGATGGGGATATCATATCAGAATCTTATTCTCAATGATAAGATTTTTCTTTTTCTCAAAGAAAAATTCCTCTGAACTGTACTTCTATCTTTTCTCTAAGTTTTTAATTATTTCAAAACAGAGTATATTTTAAAAGTTAATACGGTAGATTAACACCACACGAGCAACTTCTTTGTTGGTGTTGTCAGAGACACATTCTCTAAAGAATAGACATTTTAAGCTGAGAGCTGAAAAATGAATCAATTATTCAAAAGTACGGCCAAAGAGAGTTCTAGCTAGAAGCAGCAGCTGGTGCTGAAGCCCCTAGACGTAAAGGAGGTTTGTGAGTTTCAAGAACAGAAAAATAAAAGTGTCCAGTGTAGCTGGAGGCGAGTGAGTAGGGGGGAGTGAGGAAGACGTGTGGACAGGCTCTCAGGGAGGGCCTCATGGGTGAAGGATGACAAGTTGGGAACTTGATCACGGTGCTAAGGAAAACCACTGTAGGGCATGACCAAGGAAGGAACACCAACTCCTTCGTATTTTCAAAAACCACTTAGCAAAGGAGAAGGACAAGAGTGAACACAAAGAGATAATGTCAAAGGCCATTTGCACTGGGAGTAAAAGATGGAGAAAAGTGTCAACTGGGTTTGGAAGTACAAGTGATATGAAATGCAATGATCCATTGAATGAGAAGGATGAAAGGAATAACCAGGGGTAACAAGAGCAGCTGTTCCTTATTTATGGGCCAGACAACCAGACAAGCCCTAATCACTTCCCATGCATTTATTTCTTCATTTAATACTTACAACAATCAATCCTATGAGATAAGAACTATTGTTAGCCCCATTTAAATGTACTAAGGCATGCAGATGTTATGGTACAAGACTAAAGTCACAGGGACAGTAGGTGGCAGAGCTGTGATTCAAATCTGTAAATTGCATACTTAGCCATACAATATAGATCTTTTTCTCTCTAGATCAACTTTTTGGAGCATGATTTACATATAATATAATGTACCACGTGCAGACGTGCAGATCAATGAATTTTAGCAGATGAATAAAACTGTGTAACTACCACCACAGTCCAGATTCAGAAGACCTGATTTCTACTACCAATGTGATTTCCCTGCTACCATTAGAGCTAGTTCTCCCTGCCCTGTTCCTGATGCCCTCAACTCCAGACAAACATTAGTCGGCTTTCTGCTACCATAGTTTCGTTTTTCCTGTTCTGAGATTTTATTTAAACAGCTTCATTCAAGTAAATACCCTTTGTATCCAGCCTCTTTGATCTACCATAAATGTTTTTAAGGCCTCACCTTAAGTTGTTTATTTTATTATAAAGTACTACTTCATTGTGCAGATAT
>NW_003852471.1:908460-910611 GCF_000181295.1 Otolemur garnettii | reverse complement strand
GAAGTGACTGTCATCTTCCTTTTGGCAAGTAAAGATCGATGTCTAAGTGACTAGGTAGCTCTCAGTCACACCACAGAGAAAGGTAGTGCTGGGATTTAAATCCAGAATAGAGTTGCCTGACAAAATATTGCATGGGCTATATACTAAAAAATTATCCACTGTTTATCCAAATTCAAACATAGCTGAGCATTCTATATTTTTATTTATTAAATCTGGCAAGCATGATCCAGGACCATCTGGCCTCAAAGGCTGGGTCCCTTCCACCCTGTGTTGAGCACTTCGTGCAATACATGGAAATCTGGCAAGTACTTTTCCCTAAGTTTTGTAATTTAATTTACTTTAGTTGCCCACTTCAAAAAATGTAATAGAGGTGTAAAGATGATGAGGCAGGGAATTTTTTGGTGTTCTATTAAAGCTACATGATCCTTTAATAAAATTAACCTTTTGCTTCAATCAACTGTCATCACATTGGAAGTTTTTCAGCTCAGTAATTGCGTTACATGTTTAAACTATTCTGTAGCCCTTAAAAATGCAACTTAAAATATCTGAAAAATGGAAAGTGGATGCAATGTCTTGTCACATTTGATGTTCTCAGTCTCTAATTAAAAACACCATACCAGTAAAACACCCAATGGTATTGCTCCTTCTTTGGAAACGGAGCAATCTCTTAGTAAACTAGAAGAAATAGTTGGTGTTCTTCCTTGCAATCAACTCTCAATGTAAATTTAAATTCTTTGTCATCGTCTTCAAAGTTTTATGACAACATCTCTTCTCTTTCAATATGAAAGTATATTCATCTACCCTATATTAATAGCCTCAGGGGCTCTTAATTTCTTTTAGGAGAGACAATACAAGTTCTTAAAAAATTGCATAAAAAAAGTTTTTATAACTTTAGAGCATGAGATTTTCTAACTAAAATACAAAAGCTTAAAAAATGAGGAAGGAAAATTGATAGATTTGCTATCCAAACATGTAGGGCTTCCATAAATTAAAAAACCCAGTAACAAATTTAAAAGTCAAGCATCAATTGATCAAAATATTGGCATATAGATAGCCAATAGTCCCCAAATTGCTCATTGACTGATTTATTCTATAGTTTTATAATTAGAAAACGTAAAATATTATTAGTATTTTTGCCAACATATTTAAAAATGTATGTTCTTTTTATCATATCCTGATGCATTTTTTTTTCTTGAGCTATGTCCTTTATCAGCTACTTCAGTAAGGTTTGTGGATGATAAATTCTCTTGGTCTTTCCATATCTGCAAGAGTTAACTCTAATTCTTGAAAGGAAACTAACAAGTTTCCAAGGCCCAAGCTAATTGTTTCTTCAGACAAATGCAGTATTTTCCCTCTGACATCCTTTAATGTTTTTTCTTTAGATGTTCTGCAGTTTTACTATGATGTGGCTAGATGTGAATATATATATATATATATATATATCTGTGTGTATATATGTACACAGAATATATATGTATGTATATATATGTACACAGAATATATATATATGTACACAGACTATATATATACATATATCTAACTCAAAATTTTTTAACTTAAAGAAAATGAAGAAATTGTGCTACCTTACATCTGTATATTAATATATAAGCATTGAAACTACATCATGCAGAGGTCAGTAGAAACAGACCCAAATTCAGGAGCAATATCATTTTGAGCTGAGGGTCAAAATTTGATGAAATATAAGTTACTTCTGCCCATTTTCATATAGGTTACCCTATATGAAAGTCATCTTTTAGTCCCCTACCTTAGACTCTGAGGTTTATTAATACATTTTTTTTTTCAGAGAAGACTCCAACTTTCGTAACAGCAGTTCAGGCAAATGCCCCGTGGCTTTGGGCATATTTGAAGACTGTTTTGAAGTAGAACGTAGCTAAGCCAGAAAGTAAATCCACAATGCACTACATGGAAGATACCACCGGCTAGAAAGATGATAGGAAAGATAAAATGGGCTCTGGGCTTCATCTGGACATCTATTGTTCTTGAATCGAGTGACTGGGGGCCAGAGATTAGATGTTAACTTGGGCAGAGGACAGGCCTGGTGCAAGATCTGGATTGGACTTATCCTGATGCCTTTCATCAAAGAGTTGGTAACTTCCTTTATCCCCAGTTGCAGGACTTATTCATGTTTTA
>NW_003852471.1:883136-908311 GCF_000181295.1 Otolemur garnettii | reverse complement strand
AACCTTTATTTGAGAACAGTGAGGACTTTGCATGGTACCAAGGCTTACCTAGACTAACTTCAAGAGAAGACAGTAACAGAGCCTTAAAACATATTCTTCTAGAAAGGGAAGATATACGGATGACCTAAATATCCTTTGTGAGCATGCAGAATTTACTAGGTTACAGCAAGAATAATATCTCAACACACTGCCTCAGTCAACTCAGGCTGCTATCATAAGCCAAATATCACAGACTGAGTGGTTTAAACAACACTCACATATTTTCTCACCATTTAGGAGGCTGGAAGTCAGAGATCAAGGCGCCAGCATGGGCAGGTTCTGGGACAACCGTCTTTCATGCTTGCAGGCAGCTGGCTTCTCACTGTATGCTCACATAACCATTCCTTGGTGAGAGCTTACAGAGAGAGTTCCAGCAAGCTCTCTACAGACCTAATCCAAACCTAATTACTTCTTGAACGCTCCACCTCCAAATATCATCACATTGGGCTGCAATATATGAATTGGGAGGATATAAAACTTTTATTCTATAACGTACACTAAACCAAGGTATTTTAGTCACCAATAAAACCTGGTTCTTTGTCTTTTCATAGTTCTAGTAATAAAAATCAGGCTTAGAGGCCAGATGTGGCTCATGCCTGTAATCCTCACACTCTGGGAGGCTGAGACAGGTGGATTGCCTGAGCTCCAACATTCAAGAACAGCCTGAGCAAGAGCCAGGCCCTATCTCTACTAAAAATAGAAAAGCTAGCCAGGCATTGTGGCAGGTGCCTGCAGTCTTTGCTACTCTGGAGGTTGAGGCAAGAGGATCACTTCTACCCAAGGGCTTGAAGTTGCTGTGAGCTGTGACACCAGGGATTTTATCTAAAGCAACAAAGTAAGATTCTGTCTTTAAAAAAAAAAAAAAAGGCTCAGGTGACTTTAATCAGAATTTCTTTTATAAGAAACAGAGAAGGGAGGAATAAGGAAGGTATGTAAATTAAGTTTCCCCGCAACAGAAAGGAGGAAAACTCTCCTGGAGGTTGGAGGAGGTGACAAATTGGAGAAGGGAGAGTAAAAAGAAAAGAAAGGCAGAAAGAAAGGAAAAAACATAGGAAATCAGCCTCCGATTTCCATTCCCCAAAGCACAGGTGCCTAAAGTAATAGAAGTTGTTTTGAGTGTTTAGGCAGATGGACAGCCTGAATCCAGGTCCCAAGTACGTGTGGGGTTTACGGAAGATTCTGCAGTTGCCAGTGTGAAGCGCAGTGAAGAGAAAGTGCCAAGAGGGCCAGAGATCAGCAGGGGAATCCAGACGAGATGCTGGCAGGAGGCAGGACCTTGTCACTGAGGCCAGGGGGGATCCACAGGCACAAAAGAGTCAGTTACCTGGAAACCAGGAAGGGAAAGTTACTTTAGCGATAGGTATGGGAAGGCAGCGTTTTGGATGTTTTTACACCTGGATGGAGCCTTGCTGACCCTGGAGAGTCTGCCCCTGAAAGGGCTGGCCAATTTCCAGAGGCGGTAAGCAACTTGCTGCCTGAAAATGTGCTTTTTAAATGCAAACCAACCAATCCAAAGCCTATGTCCCCAACCACCTTTATTAAACTCTTATACCTAGGGCCAATTCCCCTGCCCTTCCCAATCCACCAGTAGGTGTCAGAAAACTAGAAATAGTCCGACCACCAGAGCCACCAGCACTACTGACACCAGCAAAGCCTAAGCTTGCTCACCTTGCCTCGCCCATCCCTTCCTGGAGAAACATAAAGTTCCCGACCATGCTTTCCCCATGATCCTTTCGCTTCCCCGACCCTGGGCTTGTGCATGTGGCCAGTTGTATGAAGTGGACTAACCCCTTTTCTTGGAACTGTGATTAATAAGCTATTTTTTCAATGGAAATTATCTCCTGATCTGTTGGCCTCACCGTATCTAAATAGTAATAAAACCTGAGTTTTCTTACCGATGCCAATACTCCGCTATCAGTGGAATAAGACAGGTATGGACAGGCCAGCCTGAAGCAGGCCAGCCTCCACATCAATCATCTTCCTTTTGTATCTTGAAAATATTTGAGGAAAGGTAAGTGGGGAGAAATCCTCAGCCCCTTGACTTAACTCAATATTTACTAAAAATGACTTCTGAAGCCAGGAGAAGTTCAGCTGTGTATAACTGGAAGTGTTCAACCTCACTTGACCTGCGATAAACTCACATTCGCCACTGAGCGGGACTACAGGTTTAAGAGAAAAAGGAAGCACACTCAGAGAAGACACAGTGATATTCGTGCGTATTTGAGTTGAATTTTCTACTTTAAAGATCTCAGTCTTTAATAATTTTTAAAACAAATTCTGTTCTTTGAGGCATGCAATGGTTACATAAATTAACATATATTCATCGCAGATAATTTGTAATGCTTATCATTAAATACAAAGAAAAATATCTACTGCTGTGGAACTCAATCCCTTGGCCATGGACGGGTACTAGTCTGTGGCCTGTTAAGAAGAACCAGGCCACACAGCAGGCGGTGAGTGGTGGGCAAGCAAGTGAAGTTTCATCTGTATTTACAGCCACTCTCCCCTGGTTACATCATGGCCTGAGCTCTGCGTCCTATCAGAGCAGTGGTGGCATTACACTCTCACAGGTGCACAAACCCCACTGTGAAGGGTGCAGGGAAGGGATCTGGGTTGTGTGATCCTTATGAGAACCTAGTGCCTGACGATCTGAGGGGGAGCTGAGACAGGGATACACTGTGACCATCTAGCTGGAAGAAAATAAGTTCAAGTATCCCACTGATTCTGCATTACAATGGGTTATATAATTATTTTTAATATACAACAATATAATAATCATAGAAATAAAGTCCACAATAAATTTAATACACTGGAATCATCCTGAAACCAATCCCCTGACTCCCCCATACATGGGAAAAGTGTCCTCCGTGAAATGTGTCCTTTATGCAAAATAGGGACCATGGCCTTATTGACTCATCATTTTTGAATGTATTCTCTGCAAACTAATATGTTAAGCATGTTAGCATTGCATGTTTCTTATTAACAATATTTATAAGAAAATTCCCAAAGCATTACGTTGTCTTACTACTAACCACTTAATTCATTTAACCAAACCCCTGTTGTTAGATATTTAGATTGTTTGATAATCGTTTATCATCAGTAATACTATGATGGCTATCCAGGGACATAAAACCTCCTGCATATCTTCATTATTTCTAACTAGAAAAAAATCATAGAAATGAAACAACAGAGTTCCGCTTTCAATACCTTTTAATCCTTTTCACATTTTCATGATGTTTTGTTCATATTATCGAATTCTCTTAAGCTGTGCTAACTTACACACCTCCTGGAAGTTCATTGAAGTGTCCATTTCTCCCTTTTCTCAGACTCATAGGGCTTTAAAAATATATAAAATATTTGTGAATAGAAATAAACAGCATCTTTAAAATTTTTTTTTCTCTGCTAAACAATGAAAATGGGAATTTCTCACATCTCTGTAACTTAACGTTTTTATTTAAATTTTATATTCAGATACATTCCAAACTTCCTTGGAACATATACCTTGTCTGTACTGATTTCTAAAAGCTTCGTCTATTGTGACAATTATTAACCTTGCTTGTCATACGTGTTGCAGTTTCCCTCCTGGCTTGACATTACCTTCTAATTTTGTCTCTAGGAAGTGTTTTTGCATTTTAATTGACAAATAACATATATATATATACACATATATATACATACGAATGTATATGTGTGTTTGTGTATATGTGTATACAAATAAAAAGATGGATTTGTCATCTAGAGATTTTCCTTTATTTTGTAATTATTCATATAACATTGAGAATCTGCCATTACTGGCAGAGAATAATAATTGTAGCAAACTAAGGAAGCAAGTTTGAACAAAAATGCGCTCATTCAAGCTCTACCTACCAGACAGGATGTGCTCTTGGTTCACGCAGTGTTCTCAGGAGCTTCAGGGAATTTCAAAGCCTTAAATCATCCTGTTCCTTGGTCCTTGAAGGAACAGAAAATATAGAAATAACTATGAATATCTAGGGTCTTATAGCTCTCTCATATTCCTTCAGAGGGAAGATTTCCTTTAACCCTAAAATCCTGCCAATGTGTCTCATTTTGAACATGGAGGAATGAGCTCAGTGACTTGTTCAGCAAGATCTGGGCAGTGAGTGGGATGGCGTGGCCAGTCCACACATACCTGGTTTTATTGTATTTACTATTCTTCACTGATGTTGCATTCTTTAAAAAATTAAAAGTTTGCAGCAACCCTACTTCGAGCAAATCTATCAGCCGATTGCTAATGCAGGGTAAGTTTTATAGACAGATCGAAACGGCCACAACATTCCCTTAATCCAAAATCTAACCCAGAGCAAACCCTGAACTCTCTTCAATTCTAGGAAGGCTGAGAGAGGTGAGGAAGCTGCAGAAACAAGTTTGAATCAACCAGAAGTTGATTCATGAGATTGAAGGAAAGACGTTGTTTCCATGACGCCAAAGTATGAGGAAAAGCAACAAGTGGGAGCGGAGAAGGTGCAGCAAGTTATCCAAAGGTCTAGCTGAGATAATTGATGACAGTGGCTAAACTAAACAAAAGATTTTCAATGTAGACAAAATAGCCCTGTTTTTCCATCTGGTACTTTCATAGCTGGAGAGGAGAAGTCAAGGAGGCTTCAAATCTTCAAAGGACAGGTTGACTCTGTCATTAAGAACTAACACAGGTGGTGACTTTAGGGTGAAGCTAAGGCTCAATTACCCTCCCAAATATCCTAAGGCCCTCAAGAATTGTGCTAAATCTAGTGGTCTATAAATGGAATTCTGCCTGTGCTCTGATTATGGAACAACAAAGCCTAAATGATAACACATTTGTTTATAGCATGGTATGCTAAATATTTAAAGCCTGTTGTTGAGACACACTGCTCAGAAAAAAAATCCCTTTCAAAAGATAATTGCTCATTAATATTGCACCTGATGACTCAAGAGGTCAAGGAGACTAATGTTATTTTCGTAGCCTGCTAATGCAATATTTTTAGGCAGCTAATGGATCAAGGAATAGTTTTTCTTTCATTGTTATGTCTTATTATGTTAAATTATCCTATTATTGTGTGTTTCTATTATACAAACTTTAATTCCCTCTGGTGAATCTGGGCAAGTAAATTTAAACTCTTCTGAAAAGAATCTACTATTTTAGATGCCCTGAAGAACATCTGTGATTCATCAGAGGAGGTCGAAACAGCAACATTAATGAATTTAGAAGTTGATTTCATCCCCCCTTGAATGACTTTTGAGAGTTTTAAGGCTTCAAGGGAAGAAGTAACTGCAGATATGGAGGCAGCAACAAGAGAAGCAGAAAAAGTGTGGGCTATAGATGTCACCAAATTGTTGCAATCTCGTGATCAAATTTGGATCAGGAAGAGCTGCTTTGTATGGCTGAGAAAACTAAGTGATTTCCTGAGATGGGATCTACTCCTTATGAAGATGCTTGAACATTGTTGAAATGAAAACATAGTATTTAAAATATTATATAAATTTAGTTGATAAAGCAGTGACAGGTTTGAGAAGACTGACTCCAATTTTGAAAGAAGTTCACTCAAATAGCATCACATGCTACAGAGAAAACTTTTGCAAAAGGAAGACTCGACTGACCAGGAAAATTTCACAATGCTCTTACTTTAAGAAGAATCATCCCAACCTTCAGTCATCAAAATTGAGGCAAGGCCTTCCAACCAGCAGAACAATTACAACTCACTGACAGTTTAGCTGATTGCTAGCATTATTTATCAATAAAGTATTTTTAAGTAAGATATGTACAGTTTTAGACAATTCTATTGCACACTTCGTTAGACTACAGTATATTATAAGCATAAATTTTATATGCATTTGAAAACCAAAACATTTGTGTAACTCGCTTTATTTTCACATTTGCTTGATTGCAGTGGTCTGAACAAAGCATACATTATTTTTGAGGTATGCCTCACATGCACACACAGTTTTCATCTTACCTTGACTTCATGCTTTTTGTTACAGGGCTACATTCCCAATGTCAAAAGATTTTTAAAATCCATTTATCTAGCTCAATAAAAGTGGTGAGAAGTGACAGCATCATCTCTGATAATTATGAGGAAAGTGGAATTTGGACATACATTAGGGTATTATAAATTGGCAAATGTTTTGTCAAGATGTATGCTTGAATTTTAAAGTAACCTAAAACAGGAGAAAAGCATTTCTTCCTTTCTCATTCTAGAATCCAAGCCCTCAGGAGGGTATAAGTTTTTGATTGCTCAGAATGCTTTTTGGCCATTGGCAGAAGCTGGTACCTATTAAGACCAGTGGGCCCAAGTGGATGATTGTTAAATGCTTGCCTTGTTCTTGAGTGAGAGATCTCTGAACTGTCATCCCTCCCCCCAGCACACACTCAAGTCCACCCTACCGCTTAATCCTGCTTAGTTCTCTACATAGCACATACTACTTCTTACAAATTATCTCTGTCTACCCACTAGAATAATAGTTTTGTGATAAGAATGAGGACTCTTCTGTTTTAATCATTACACTATAGTAAGATCCTAAAGTATTGCTTGTAGCACAGTGAGCACTAAATACATATTTGTGGTCAAATTAGTAAGGACTGAGCAACCCTGAATTTCAGGTACAGCACAAGGAGCTTCAGACCGTCTCCTAAACTCTGTGCAAGGAAATCTGGAATGTGGCTTCTCCTTGCCATGATCCTGATCCCTGGCCAACATCAGAGTGTTCTGGGTAATTTGGGTAATTTTTCCCCCAAATCAGAAAGTTTCTTTTTTTTTTTGGTTTTTTTTTTTTTTTTTTTTTTTTTTTTTTTTTTTGAGACAGAGCCTTACTCTGTCACCTGGGTATAAAGTGCCATAGTGTCATAGCTCACAGCAACCTCAAAGTCTTGGGCTTGAGCAATCCAATCCTCTTGCCTCAGCTTCCTGAGTAGCTGGGACTACAAGCATGTGCTATAACATCCTGCTATTTTTTCCCATTTTTAATAAAGATGGTGTCTTGTTCTTGCTCAGACTTATCTTGAACTCTTTAACTCAAGCTATCTACCTACCTGGGCCTCTCAGAGTGCTAGGATTACAGGTGTGAGCCACTGTGCCCCACCTGAAAATTTATATTTAATTGGTAATTTACTAATGTGACTCTAAAGTATAACTGAATTTATTATGTTACAGAATATATTTTCTGTTTACTTTTACTCTAAAAACACATACTGAATTTAGAAAAGAATATGATATTTTGAACAAAGACACTAGAACTTATTCACATGTACCCTATATATTGAGGTTCTTTTTGAGTAACTGAGACCCCAGATGACAGTGACTTCCAGGAGAGAGTCTCTAATTTCTCTCTTACATAAAAGCCTGAAGTCAAGCCATCTAGAACATGCATAGGGCTCAATTCCATAAATTTGTCAGATATGTGGATGTTATCTTTTGCTGTACAATTTATGTGGTCTCCAACCCCAAGTTTACCTCATGGCCCAAAATAGCTGCATTAATCCAGCCTCTTGTTATAACTCCAGCCAGTAAGGAATAGATAGGGATGAAGAAGAAAGACAAATGATGCATGATGACTATGTTTTAATGAAGATTCAAGGCTGCCATGTGACACTTCTGCTCATATCCCATTAACCAAAACCAAGGGATATGGCCCCACCTTACTTGGGGGGAGGCTGGGAAATGTACCCTTTGTTTTTATGTCATTATGTATCCAGTGAAAATCAGGGAGTCTACTACCATGTAAGAAGGAAAATTTTATATAGAGGACATCTAGCAGTTTTTATCAAAGCATCCCACTGAGTGACTACATTGTAGTCTATCAGCTGGAAAATAGTATTATGTCTAAAAAATGTACATCCTTAATTAAAATGCTTCATGGCTAAAAAATGCTCATGATAAGTTGAGTCTTTAGCAAATGGATCATAATTATTTTGCTTGTGGAGAGTCTTGCCTCACTATTGACGTCTGCTGAATGATCAGGGTAATAGTTGCAAAAGGTTGGGATGACTCTAACCATTTCTTAATATAATAAAACAGTGAAATTGACCCTATCGATTGATTTTTCCTTTGACAAAAGATTTCTCTGTTGAATGTGATGCTGTTTGATATCATTTTATCCACAGTCAAAATTTTTTCAAATGGGAGTCAATCATCTCAAATTTTGTCAGCTCTGCTTTGTCGACTGAGTTTATGAAATACTTCAAATCCATTCCATTTTAAGAATGTTCTCAGTATCTTCACTCATAGAAACTTCTTTCTCAAGAAACCACTGTCTTTGCTCATCCATAAAAAGCAATTCCTCACTTGTAAATTAGGTCATGAGAGTGCAGCAATTTAGTCACATTTTCTATCTCCACTCTTAATTCTCTTTCTAATGTCTTACTATTTCTACTACATCTGCAGTTACTTCCTCTACTGATGTCTTGAAACCCTGAAAGTCATTCATAAGGGTTAGAGTCAACCCCTTTCATACTCCTGCTAATGTTGATATTTCAACTTCCTTCTAGAAATAACAAATATTCTTAATAGCATATAGAATGGTAAATTCTATTAAGAAAGTTTTCATTTTGTTTGTCCCTATCCATCAGAGGAATCACTATCTATGATAGCTATAGCTTCATAAAATGCATATCTTAAATCATAGGCTTAAAAGTCAAAATTACTTCTTGATCCTTGGACTGCAGAGTGGATGTTGCATTAGTGGGCATGAAAACAGCATCAGTCTCCTTGATACCTCTAGAGGAACTCTTGTGTAACCAGGTGCATTGCCAATGAGCAATAAGCTTTGAAAGAAATCTTTTTGTTCTCAGCAGTGGGTCTCAACAGTAGGCTTCAAATATTCAGTAAACCATGCAGTAAATATAGCTGTGCTCTGTTATCCAGGCATTGTTGTTCCATTTATAGAGTACAGGCAGAGTAGGTTTACCATAATTCTTAATAGCCCCAGGATTTTCAGAATGGTAAATGACCATTAGCATCAATTTAGAGTCATCAGCTCCATTAGACCCAAGGAAGAGAGTCAGCCTGTCTGTGATGTTTTGAAGCTGGGCTCTGACTTCTCTTCTTCAGCATCGAAAGTCCAAGATGACTTCACTTTCTAACACAGGGCAGCTTTGTCTGTACTGAGGATCTGTCATTTAGTGTATGTGCCTTCCTCAGTTATCTCCGCTAGATCTTCTGGATAACTTGTGGTACCTTCTCCATCAGTATTTGTTGCTTCTTCTTGCTCTTGTGTTATGGAGGTAGCTTCTTTTATTAAACCTCATAAACCAACATCTGCTAGCATCAGACTTTTCTTCTGTAGCTTTCTCATCTCTCTCAGCCATCGTTGAACTAAAAAGTTAGGATCTTGCTTTCAGTCAGGCTTTGGCTTAAGGGAATGTGATAGGATTTGGATTCAAGCAGGCAGGCTCCTGGATTTGTACCTTAATCATTGTACTATATTAGAGAATAAAGAGAAAACTAATTTCTCACCCATCCCAAAGAACACAGACACACATTTTAGGGAAAGATGCAAGCAGCCCATGACATTGGGTATTTTTGACAAGAGTTACATAGTGGGAATGAGAGGAAGCTTTTAGTTTTTATTTTATATATTTTTAAACTGCTTAAATTTGTTAACTATATGATATTTTGTATTTGCTTTAATATAAAGAGAAATGCAAGTAAAAATGTATACAAAGTCCCCGAGAGGTAAGAACATTCTTTGAGAAACAGAGAGAGGTTTTTCATATTGATATATGGAAATGGATCCAGAAGAGAAATAATGATAAGTTTGAGAAGGAAGGCAAGGCTTTGTAGGCCATTTTCAATAGTTTGGATCTTGTCTTTAGGAAAATTATTTAGAGTTCTAAGTATGCAAGTAAGATGATGAGATTGAAAAATTACTGGGTCGGACACTGAATAACAGATTCCCAAAAGGGAAAAAGTCATTTCTAAGGACTATTTAGGTGTGAATTAGAGTAGTGCAGAAAAGAAGATGATGGTAACTAAGATCGATAGTTGTAGGTGAAGAAAATGAGGGATGGATTGTGCAGCAGACAAGTGGCCACGATCAATGAAATCCGGGGACTGACAGGATGGTGTGAGATATAGAAGACATAAGACTAATTCCCAAGGTTTGAACTTACATATCCTGTGTGTGATGGTGCCATTCACTGACAGAGAGGAAAAAACCAGAGAGGGAAACCCAAGTTCAGTTTGGAATAAGTTGAGTCAGAGATAGCAGTTAAAAATCCAAGATACTGAGGATGCAAATGGATGTATGATTTTGGAGCTCAGAGTAGAGGTCTCTGTTGGACACAGCAACGTGGCATCATGGGAGTAAATGAGAACCTCTGGGGAGAAAGTGGCTGGTGAGCAGTGGGACTGAGACAGAGACACCTCTCAAAAAGGACTCAGTGAATAGGTGTTGAAGGATGAGTGGGGCAGGTAAGGAGACTAGAAAGTCTACCATGAAGAAAGAAAAGGAAAATCCAATAAGCAACAGAAAAGAAAAAGAATAAAAAAGGAGTGGCCAACTAAGACAATTGAAGCTGAGAACCAAATTTTGTCAACATAGATTGACAAAGGTATTTACTTGAAAAGAATTCAAGGGTTAGCAGAGATCTGATTTAAAATCCAATACCTTCTTTAAATAACAATATTTTACCATTATAAGTGATGATATCAATTATGAAACTGCTGGGATAGTGTGGGTGGAAAATTTTTTTTTTAATTCCTCTTTGGTCAATATGCTCTGTTAAAAAATATAGACTAGCATATGATTCTGGCACTCATTGACTTATTTAAAAATTAAAGTAATCATATCATCCAAATTTCAAAACAGATAATTTAATAAAAATATGGTGGATATAATTATGAATAATAAGGTTTCAAATGGTCAAAGCTGTGATTTATAAATGTGTTAAGAGTACAATTTTGCCAGCTATCTCAGAAATAATGACTTATGTGACTGATTGATTTTATGGAGTTTTCATTAATAATTTTATCTTCCTAGTATTTCTAGGGTGCTTACCATTCAGCCAGTGTTTTAGTAGGGGATTAATTCAAATGTATTTAGAGAGCCTGCATTCCAGTGGGTAGGTGGTGATACAAAGATAGTTATCTGTTTGCAAAGATACAGATATGGACAAGTTATTAGGAGATTTTAATACCTCTTAGAGAGAGCCCTATATGTTAGAGAGGTTATATGCATATGAACTGATCTTTAAGGGCTGAGGAGGATTTAGGCGGAGAAAGTTGGAAATCAGACACATCAGGAAGAAGGAGAAGCAATACAATCAGAGCAGCAGAAACAAAGAAAAGGTTTATGATGTTTTGCTGAACACAATAAACCTTTATGAGAGAGACTTGAAATAAAAGGGCTTGAGAATAGCTTGCCACGTATGGGCCCAGGAATTTCAGGAACCCTGGGGAGAAGTATGGGCTGTGGCCTAGAAGTGAACGGGACATTTTGAAGAATTTTAGGCAGATGAGTAATACTTACACACAGGGGCTCACACACACACACACACACACACACAAAATCTTATCTATTTGTTTATATAAAATAAGATCTCTGTGTTGACAATGTATTTACAGATAACAAGACTTGGAGTCAGGCAGATTACAAAGAAAGCTATTAGACTAATCTAGGAGAAGTGTTTAGGCAAGAAAAACAAGAGGAGGGGACAAGGGGTAAGAGGAAGGAATCAATTGCATGGACACTTAGTATTCTATTTTTCTGTGCTGCTGCTGATTCTTCTGATAAAACTAACTCCTTCTTTGATAGCTAAATCCCTGCTCCTCTCATGCCAACAGTGTGATTCTAACAGAGGCTGTTACATAGATGGACCAAACCCTCAGCTCCTCCTACCCTTCTATCCCCATGCCCAACACAGTAACGGGGCAAAGAGTGAAGATCTGACACAGCTGGGTCAAATGGAAATGGCGTTAGGAGGGGAAGGACCTTTCCTCCTCTAAATGAAACTGTAAATCTGTAGTGGCCAAGAAAGACACAGCTGATACACTGAGAGAGGCAGAGACTAGAGTGGGGGGGGGGGCATGCAAAAGAGAGGTTGAGAGATTTAGAAATACCCCACAGCATCCATTCCCTTCTTCCTCAATTATATGTCCTCCAGTCAAGGTCACACGAGCCTGTACAGTTTCCCTTTTGCCTAAGGGACATTGAAGTTGGGTTTACTTTCAATCTCTTAGAAGCAGAAGTGTCACCATTTATAGAAGACTTGGGCAGTATTTAGGAAATAAAATAAGAAGATGTTGAAAATCACTGCTATGTGGGGATGAGAAAGTGAAGAAACAAGAACGAAGCCAGTCCTCTGATGAGGGGTGGGTGGAGCATGGTACTAACCGGGGTAAAGCGTAAAGAAGGATAAGCAAGTTTAGGGGGAGAGATGATGAGCTGAGCTTTAACATATCAAATCTAGGGCCTGTCGGCCGTTCAGAAGCATTTAAATAGTGGGCAAATATATATAAATAGATTTATATACACTTCTGGGACACGTAGGCAGGAGAATTATCACATAACGGTTACAGATAAAAACTTCAAAAAATGATGATATTGGACTGGGAAGATGTGCAGAATAACGGTGGGATGAGAATGAAAATCTGGACGGTATCAACTGTTAAGCGTTCAAAGTGGAAGAACCATGAAGCTGATAGGGAAAGAAATACGGTAAGAATACAAAAAGAAACAAAGGCTCTCAGAAACTAATCAGTATAGAATATCATGGAAGAAGTTGCTAACTGTTTGAAAAGCTACCAAAATGTCCAGTAGGACCATTCATAAAAGTCACTAGGGCAATTGGAAGGCTGCTGGTGCTCTTCTAGAAACCATGTTAATAGAACGATGAGAATAAAACCAGGTTTCCAGTCCCCTGGGATAAACATGTCAGGTGAGGGAATTAGCAGCAATGATAACTAACACCAGAATTAGCTGCAGCCAGGGATTTTCTTCCCAAATTTTTGTAAGCAGGGGGCAAGAAGTTGGACCACAGTTATAGGGAAACACAAGCAAGGTTTGCAAAAGTGGGGAAAACAGCAAATGAGGAACTACACAAACATACACACACACACACAATGAATTGTATATGTGTATACACACACTATATATTGTATATACAGGGTGTCCATAAAGACTGTGTGCAATTTACTATGTTAAACTATTTTAAATCGCACATGAAATTTAGGACATCCTATATATTTTTTTCTAGTACCAGAGCTCTGGAGTTTAAATATTATTAGTTTTTTGTGCCAGGGCAATTTATTTAACTTCACTGTGCCTCAGTGATCCTGTCCGTAAAATGGGGAAAGAGGGTAAATAATAGAAATTTTTTATTGGAATTGTGGTGAGGATTAACCGAGCTAATGGGTAGAAAGAGTATAGAACAGATAATGGTAGGGAGCAAGCACTCTGTGTTAGCTATCGTTGCTGCAAGACAATCCACCTTAGAAAGCTTTACTATTCGTTTGGAAATCTCTTCCTTCGAGGCTGGGTGGTGGGTAGGTGGAGAAGGTTGCCAGCGCTCACACAGATACATCATTACCTCCGTTCCTGAATAATGGACAGCACTCTCCATGCCGAAAATACTTTGGACTGGCTGATGAGGCATTAAGCATTGATTTCTCTGGCTTTCCCCATCAATCTTCTTCCTCATTAGCTATTTCTTTGCCTCTCAACTGCAGGTCCTCAAGTGTCCTTTTTTCAAATTGGTCTGACATGCCACTCTTGAAAGTGCCACCTTCAGAACCAGCCACACAGGCTTTGTACTCACCCCAGCCATTATTCCTGGCCCAAGCCCAGGACTCTGTCTTTCTGCAACACATCTAACCTAATGTCCCATAAATGTTGGATATACACTCTATAGCATATGCAGTAATTAAAATATTTATGAAGAAGTAAGTATTAAGAGCAAAGTGCTTATGATGTGTTGTAATAAAAATCAGAATGCAAATACCCATCCACACGGTAACGGAAGCTCTAAGAAGAAACGTATTCATTCAGCTGGAAAGTGCACAGGCTTAGACTTATGTACCAGACAGTGGTATGGTTTGATTTTCACTATACTTTTCCAAATACTTATTGAAGTGTTTTGTTACTTTATAATAAAATAAAGTTCTATTTTATGGGCTGCAGTTTCAGAAAAGTTACAGACACCGAAAATTTCCTTCCTTATGTTGCTCCCAGGCAACTTTGCAGCCAACTGTAACTCTCCTGCAGCTCTGAGAGCAAAGCTTTTGGGGGAAACTCATACTGAAAAGTGTCAGTGGTGATCCCAACCCTAAGTCATTCAAAAAGAAGAGTTTTGCCCATGTCTTCTGGTCCTACTTAAAGTGGCTACATTTTTTTTTTGGTTTTGACATTTTTTCATACAACAAATATTTGTACACCTGTTATGTGCCAGGCTTTATCTCTGCAAATAACTCAGGCAGGAATCCTTTTCTTCACAAGTACTCTACCCCACAGGATGTATTGAACTCATAAGAATCTCAGAATAGAATATTATTATTCATCTGCCTGAGGATGGATACTGTGACACAGGCAGCCGGCCTTCCTTGTCTGTCATGTAGTACCTACCTGTCACATCCTGGCTAGCCCACCCTTTTATTGCCCTCTACTTGACACCAGCCATACAGTGCTCTATGACCACCCACTGTTGGGGTTGCCACGGTTCTGTCTCAGGGTTCTTGCTGTCTTCCATAGACAACTAGTTGTGCTAGAAAGGAGATGGGGGCAAAATCCCAAAAGATAAAGGAACGAACAAACTTCAAGTATATTTCTTATCTCACATAATCCCTACAATCTCATGGGGTAAGTTATATTAACTGCCTTTTATACCTATAGTAGATGACAAAATTGCTTTTGTGAAGTTAAGGATCATTTTTAAAGTCTCAAGTCTAGGAAGTGGTAGAGTTAGGATTTGACTAATGTCCTTGCTGGACTGTGATGCTACATTCTGATCCCTTGCAGGTTGAAGAAGGCACAGACTCAGGAACATGGGCAACATTCCCACCCAAATCTTTGTTTAGTCACCTGCTCAGTGATGATAATTTTAGTCATCCATTGTACCTCCAATTTTCACTTATTATGCTTTCTTTCATTGCAAATACAAATACTTTTCAGAGAGATAATTGCAACCTTAGAAACTGGTTTGTAATGGGAGAAAAAGAAAAGAAAGGGGCCAAAAACACCATGAGAAGGATAGCTTGTCACCAGACGGTGGTGGCTTGGTATAAATTGTTTAGACACCTTTCCTTCACTTTCCTCCAGTCCTCGTTCACCCTCTCCCTCTCTTTTTTCCATCCATTCTTCTTTCCAACTTTCATGTATTTGTTTATCCATTAGTTGGCTCAACACATATCTGTAGAGTACCTATGAGCTAAGGGCTGAAATAATGAGCAAAACAGACCATGAACTGAAACACGGGAAGACAAGGCTGAGGATTTTGTGAAGAGAAGATGGAGGGAAGGTTCAGCCTGAGGAGTCTGAGGGGCCCGCCAGGGAACTCGCAAATGGTCAGGGAAAATGAAGAGACTCCGATGAAGTTCAGAAAGGGAAAATCTCCAATATACCTTGTGCCTCCCTATATTTTCTTAAGCTCTTACCTCCAAAGCCAATCGCCACCCCAACCCTGATTTTCATTTTTAATTAACTTTATTAAAGTACAATTTGATTTAGATATAATAAAGTTCGTCCATTTTAATTGTACAGTTGGATGAGTGGTAATAAACTCCATCTTAATTAAAATAGAGAACCTTTCCATCAGCTCGGAAAGTTCTGTCCTGGCATTGCTGGTCAGTCCCTGGCCCCTGTACACTCACTGACATAATTTCTATCCCTCTAGTTTAATAGTTCGAGCTTTCAAGTCCCTAGATGGATGCAGCCCATGTGGCTGTCATGTCTTGTTGCTGTGACTTTGCCTGCCCTCAGTTGCTCAGCCAAGGAATAGTCATTAAAACTCAATAGCACCCTTACCGGCCTGGTAGCTATGGAAGTCACTTTGCACAAGTAGCTGCAGATGTAATTCTCCCACAGGGAGAGCCTTCCAAGATGTCCAGCAAAGACTGCACCTGGCTCTGAGGCCTCAGCTTCTGGGGAAGTGGCTGAACTGGTTAAGGAGGTCACACTTCACTTCCCAGGAATGACAGCGACCATTGTCCAAATAAAAACTCTTATGTGCTTGACATTCTGCAGATGCTGAGTGCTGGGTTGTTAAATTCTCTCATAAGAACTTGAGTACGAACACTTGTAAGTATTCAAAAATTGATCAAAAAATCTGCAAAACAAAAGCAGCCATGCTTCTGTGAGATAATTAACAAGCAAGTGTGTCCATGTACCTACGGAGCCAAAATAACAGGAACTATCAGATTTTCCTATTGTAAGGTCCTGTGCCATAAAATATTCTGGATTCATACTCCTGCCGTCTCTGATATTAATATTCTCCTTATGGGAAATAGTAGACAGGATACCCCTTTATCCCTTTAGACATACAAAGAAGAAATTATTCAGAGTTCATCAGATGGTATCACTTCTTTCTATTCTATAGCCACACCTACTACTCTTTTATGGAATTAATGATGGACATAAAGAAAAAAAACCCTGAAGATTTCCTTCTTTCTTTTTTTTATTTTTCTTTTTTGATTTGTTCACTTGGTAATACTGATAACATAAAATGTTACCAGTTGTAGGAAACAATTCTTCTTTTTGTTGTTTTTCTGTCTACCTGTATTTAAATAGTTCCTTTCTACTGATCTATAAAGCTGTAATTTGGGGGGCATGGATTCCTCTCCTTCAAAAACTGTTTACAATTTAAGAATTATCAAATACAGGCAATCTTTACAAGCTGAAGACGAAATTAAAATGAAAGGAAAATTAAGGTCTTAGCAATCTCGCATCGAATAGATTTGCCAGAAGACCAAGGCCCTCTATTTCTAGCCCAATTTTGAAAAAAAAAAAAAAAAAATCACCCTATTGGTATCTAAAGGCATTACCAATACAATCTGAAAAAAGGAAAACCAGGCAAAGGATGCAGAATAAATAGAGACACAATAAAAGAAATCCTCAGTTTTCTGGGATCCAGAGGCCGCATCTTCTAGATCCATCCTACAATCTGTATGATAGTAGAATCGTTTTATTCCAGACAGAAAGCAGCATTCCTTGGTAGCTCCGGATGAATCCCCAAACCTTCCCTTTGGGATTTATTTCTCTTTCTTTTTCTTCCCATAATTCTCTTTGCTCTTTATTTACTATGACCATTACTGCAGAGTCACCAGTGTGTTCGAACTGATCACACAACTCTCCCGTTCATCAGTCATGGGTCACATGCCTTCAGGTAGACCCCACGCTGGGTATCTGTCAAAAGTAAAATTCTCTTAAAATGCTTACATGGTATAGTAAAAGAATAATAATTATCATTTATTTTAATTTTGCTGTGTGATGAATAAGATGATAGTTGGAAAAAACCGTAAATACACAATTGCATCAATGATTGGATAAGCACTACTCAGAGGATAAGTATAAAGGGTTAATAACGGGAGAGGGAAGGTTGTATAACTTTCCCTGTTCCCACCCTAGAGAACGTGGCCTTGAAACTAGGCTATTTAGGTATTTATTTTATTTTACTGTCAGTGATACAAACCACATTGAGCTATCCTAGTTTTTTAAAAAAACATGATTTGTTAAATTAAAAAGGACTTATGTGTACTTGAAAGCTAGCCTGTTGGAAGGGGCAGAATAGCATTAAGCTCGTACAGGTGGAGATCTCAACTTAAATCTCAACTCTGCAAGTCATTTGCAGGGAGACCTTGAGCAAGTGACGTAATCTCTCTATGCTGCAGGCACATGCACCTAGGGCTGAGGGGAGCCAATGTCCGGTCTTCCCCTGTGCTCTTCACCTCTCTCCGCCCTTCTGCTTCTTGCTCCATTCTCTCTTTTAGGTAGTAGGTAAGTTGGATTGGAAAGGCAAGAGGAGGAAAAACGAAATGTGAGGTGCTTTGAATACAATGCCAACAGGTTTGGATTCACTCTCAGAGTATGAGGAGCCCAGAGGTCTGAAGCATGAAGTAACAGGCTCCTTCACAGTTGCTCGTGCAGTTAAGAAAGATCATGGGAACAGCTCCAAGAGACCAGGAAGGAAAATGTGACAATGAGACTCTGTTTTCTTCCTTTGAATATGTATTTATATATATTTCCCCATCTTTTATTTTATTTAATAATGCAACTAAGATGAATGGATGAAGAGATAGATAGATAGACAGACAGACAGACAGATAAGATAGGTGATACGATGTCTTGTTACAAAAGACTAGAGGCTCTTTTTAGAGAAGTGTTCATGTCAAAACACCACAGCCTACTCTGCTTAAACAACACAAATGTATTTTCTCACATTTCTGGAAGCTAAAGGTCTAAGAGTAAGTGGGGCAGGTCTGGTTTCTCCCGAGACCTTTCTCCTGGCCTTGCAGGTGGCACATTCTCACTGTGCACTCACGCGGTCTTTCTGCTGCATATGCACATCCCCGGGGTCTCCCTCTGTGACCAAACTTTCTCTTTTTATATGGACACCCGTCAGGTGGAATTCAGGCCTGCCTATCTGCCTCATTTTACCTTAACTACCTGTCTAAAGGTTCTATCTCCAAATACAGCCACATTTGGAGGTACTGAGTGTTAGGAACTCAACGTATAAATTTGGGGGAGGACACGACTCATCCTATAACAGAAGATGGAAAGCTTTCATTAAGGAAGACATAATTATATGGTGATAGTCATGATAGAAGAAAATGAGTTACAGACAATTATCTCATGTAGAATTGTGATGAGTTAATGGTTGGTTTGATGTGAAAGGCGAGGTACAGGAAGACTTGAGAACACCCCCAAGTTTTCTGATTTATTATTTATCTTAAGCTTTTACTATATACCTAGGACTTTTAGAGAAACAAATTTCCCTATCCTCAGGTTCACACTCGTAAGTTCTCCAACCTGTAACTTTTCAGATACTCATTAGATAATGAAAAGATCAGATACAGAAAAAAGGAGGTGCTGCATAAGCAGTTAAATGTATAAATTTGAAAATGAGAGGTGGGGTCCGCACTGCAGATATGAATTTGGAAGTCAGGGTGAACCTACTGTCAAAACCAGGAGCTTGAGTGATTTCGCCCAACAGGTAAGGAGAACCCATCTCTGAATCAGGCAAATGCAATCAGGTTATAAGGCAGAGGAAGGACCAGTGAAGGAGACAGCAAATCAGTCAGTGCAGGAGGAAGAAAACTCATAATGACTTCAGATTAGACAACACCCAGCTAAGACTGACAGCCTGTAAAATTTTTATGTGTACCTTCGAAAATTAGCATTAGAGACCAAAAATTTTTTAAAACGCACTTGCTATATCCAGGCCATCACAGTAAACTCTGACAGGTTAGAACTTAGAGGTTTTTAAGGAAAGGACTTTAATTCATTATCGACCTCGATCTTTAATCAACAAGAACGCAGCTGAAGTCCTTAAGGAGTCTGTTCTCTTTCCCAGATGTTTCTCTGCCTCTGGCAACCTCATTAAAAATACCAATTTGCTAAACAGAGACTGTGCAAAGGTAAGTTGGCCCTCACTGGCACCAGCTTTCAACAGTGTGTGATATTGGCATGTTCTCCCACAGACGCTGGCATGCATATCCAAATTTCCCTCGTTTCCCGTTATTCTCCCTGAGACTCCCCACACTGCACTAAAAAGCTCTCCTCCTTTCTCATTTAAGGCCTTTAATTATTCTCCCAGACCGTCCATTCCCAGTTTGGCAGTGCAAAAACAGACTTCGGGGAGAGGTTTTCTAGAATTAAACAAACAGATTACATCAGTGTGTTCCCGTTCTTTTAAGAATTAGGGCAAAATTATGTCTTTGTCATGTTAGTCCATGCGAGGCTGAGCCAAAGAGGAGGCTGGCAATCACTCCTGGGGGAGACCGTTCAGTAGTTCTTCATTATCAGTCACAGTCGAGGATGGTAATTTGGGGAAAAACAAAAATGAAATCTCGGTGGCTCCTGTGCTGAGCCCTTCATTTCCTTTCAGCCACCGCTCTGATTTCACCATTACCAGATTCAGGCGGCCAGTGAAGGGCGGCTCTCAAGTGGCTGTGTCGGTCTGTACCCCAGTCTTTCCAACTTTTCAGGTCATTATTCCCATTTTGTTGTTAAATACAGTCCTCCCTTTGATTAGCAGTCATCTTTTCCAAATCCCTCCTAAATTGTGCTTTTCTCAAAACACACAAAAATGAGTTTCTTTAACAATGCAGAAATGTGATTTTGCCTTCTCTTAGGAATAAGGCTGTCGCACATTTCTTGGTTCCTCATGGTCCAAAATTCAGAGGGGAATTGGTACTTTTGAACCTCACGCTAAGTGAATGGCAGATTATGAATTAAATACAGATGATGTCGACAGAATCGTGGTCAGACGGAGGGAGGAGAGCAGCCACACTGGTTCCTTCTTCTCTGCCGTTTCCTCTCAGTTCCCTGGTTGTTTCTTGGGTGGCGGCTGCTTCTTTCCCCTCTCACTTTCTTTCTCTCAAGTATCTCACCTCAATTTGAGTCTCGAGTAAGGACAAACCACAGTTCTCCTCCACCATGCAGGCCCAAGTCCAGAGGGCACAAATAGTCCCCGGCTCTCTTAATGTGATGAGATGGGGGCAGTGGGGCTGGGGGAGCAGAGTATGTGGCGGATCCCAGCATGTCAGGGGAACAAGTACCCAGGAGGACATGTTTCCTAGGAAAAGTGTAATTTGATGTCCTCAGGGCTGAGAATATAGCATAAATGAACAAAGCCTAACAAAAACGAGTGTGGATCACTGCAGAGAACACAGCCACGTGGGCAGAGCAGGCAGTGTGCACCTCTGGCTGAATACCACCCTTTAGAACTGTGGGATCGGTGTTGCCAGGTTTCCAATTATTATTACTTTTGAGATAGCCAGAAATAAGAGTGCATTTTTTGGATGCATATAAAACAACCCGATTTTGTAAGTCAGTTGATTTTTTTCACATCATTGTGTTCGGGGACCACCAGTTTGAAACTTCTTGCTTTGCAATATGAAAACAGTATGTTAGGCCCGGCGCCTCCAGCTCAACAACTAGGGCGCCAGCCACATACACCAGAGCTGGCGGGTTCAAATCTCAGCCCGGCCCACCAAACAACAATGACAACTACAGAGAAAAATACCTGAACATTGTGGCAGGCATTTGTAGTCCCAAGTACTTGGGAGGCTGAGGCAAGAGAATCGCTTAAACCCAAGAGTTGGAGGTTGCTGTGAGCTTTAATGCCACAACACTCTACCGAGGTGATAGCTTGAGACTCTGTCTCAAAAGAAAAAAAAAAGAAAGAAAAGAAAAAAAAGAAAACAATATTTCTTTTTTTTTATTATATCATAGCAGTGTACATTAATAATATCATGGGGTACAGTGTACTGTTTCTGTATATAATTTGAAATACTTTCATCCAACTGGTTAACATAGCCTTCATGTCTTTTTCTTAGTTATTGTGTTAAGACATTTATATTCTACAATTAGAGAGATTCACATTTACCCTTATAGGATGAACCATAGGTGTGATCCCATCAATCACCCTCCCTCCACCCACTCTCCCCCTCCCCTCCCCTCCCTCTCTCCTCTCCCCATATTTCTGGGCTAAAATTAGGTTATAGTTTTCCTATGAAAGCTATAAATTAGTTTCATAGTAGAGCTGAGTACATTGGATACCTTTTCTTCCATTCTTGGGATACTTTGCTAAGAAGAATATTTTCCAGCTCCATCCATGTAAACTTGAAGGAGGTAAAGTCTCCATCTTTCTTAATGGCTGCATAGTATTCCATGGTGTACATATACCACAGTTTATTGATCCATTCATGGATCGATGGGCTCTTGGGCTTCTTCCATGACCTGGCAATTATGAACTAGGCTGCAATATTTCATATGTCTGCCAATTAGCATCATGCTGACCAGCAGGCAGAGCCCAGACCATCGTATAGATCCTGTTCCTCTTGAATATTCTGTAGGTGTTACAGAGATGAGTTTCCCAATTTATTAAATTTTGAAAAAAATATACAAGAGACAAAGGTAACAAGTAACATTCTTTAAAGGAAAGATAAGAGGAAAAATCACAGTATTTTCCCTCACTTGTACACTACTCTGATATGTTTTTGGTTTTCTTCCACTCTAAGACTTTTCAGAAAATCGATGTACTCCCAGAGAAAGAATTAACCCATTTTGAGGGTTTGACATGTGCCAAACTACATCCTTAGGACTTTCAGTATAACTTTCAAACTTATTTAGGAAATCGGACAGGGCTCAGTGGTTCATGCTTGTAATCCTAGTACGGTGGGAAGCTGAGGAGAGTGTATTGCTTGGGCTCAGGAGTTCAAGACCAGCTTGAGCAAGAGTGAGACCCTGTCTCTATTAAAGTAGAAAACCTGGCCAGGCATTATAGCAGGCACTTGTAGTCTCAGCTATCTGGGAGGCTGAGGCAAGAGGAATGCCTGAACCCAGGAGTTGGAGGTTGCTATCAGCTATGATGATGCCATGGCACTCTACCCAAGGCAACAGAGTGAGCCTCTGTCTCAAAAAAATAAATAATAATAATTTCAGCACAGAACTAGTGTATCTGGTGCTTTTTATTCTCTCTGTTTTTCTTTCTTTTATTGGACACATATTTATTATAACTAGCACAGCTCAAACTATAGTGGGATATAGCCATGAAAACCCACAGGAGGTTTCTGCCTTCAGAAGACTTTATATTCCCGTTAATAAGACACAAACAACAGATGGAAAAAAATAGCAAATAAAGAAATGACATAATGTTAAATAATGTTAAGAGGAAAGCAGAATATGATGAAAGAGAATGATGGTGAGGAGGAGCTATTGTAGATCATTTGCATCAGAATGAGTAAAGTCCAGAAATGAAAATCTGAAAAAAGAGGAATATGGAACCACAAATGCAAAGACCCTGGGGTTAGAATGAGCTCGAGAAGTTCAAGGGACAAAGAGAAGACCTATGGAGTTGAACAGTACAGACCAAGGGTCACAGATGAGGTTAGCGGGGTCAGAGAATAATGTTTTCTACCATGAGGATGGTTTATTTTATTCCATCTAAATAATACAGAAAGCCTTTGGAGAGTTTTAAGTAAAGAAATGCCCTGTGTCTTAGGGAAAATTAAAAGGATTCTGAACCTCCATGAGAAAATAGAAACAGAGACCATCATCACTTCTTTGCTGTCTAGAACGAAAGAAAAACCTCAGAAAAGACAGGAGTTTCTGAGCATTATGTACAAGTAACACTCAACAGAGGTTTAGAAACCTCCAAGGGAGTAGTTTGACTTTGGCTGCTTGGGGCAAAAAATGGATTTGGTTGGCTGAGTAAACGCTGGTGAGAGCTGGAAAGATGCCCAAATCCTGCATATAAATACCACTCAGAGCCATTAAACAACCAGTCTGCGCACGGACTTAGCAGACAGGAGATCGAAGCTAGTTCAGACTGAACAGACAGAGAGTCATTTTCGAAGACAGCAAATTACCACGGTGGATATCTGTGAAGCTTTGTACGGGCACCGTTTGCCTATTCATCTTAATTTCCAGCCTTTGGTTTGCTTTTGCTCTTCAATATCACCTCTTTAGTGTGTAGACACCCTGTTGGTGGGAGTATAAATGGGGATAATCCAGACGCACGTGTCAAGAATGATACGAATGTGCATTTTTAACCCAACGCTTTCACTTTTATGAATGTACCTGATCAGGAAATGATCAGAGATGCCACGACGAGATAAACAAATGGAAAAACATCCATGTGCAAAATAGTACACAGCTTGGGGAAATTACTGTATAGCCGTTTAGTATCGTGTTCTGGGAAAACGCTTAAAGGCAGCAAAAAACTCTACAAGATATTTTTAAGCAGAAACAGAGGCTACAAAATGCTCTGTACATGGTGAGCCTGATTTTTGAACGGTGTACATTATGCATGTGTATTTTATTAATGTTCCACATTTTAATATATTAAAGAGTTAATAGTGATTCTCTCATGAAGTTAAGCTAGGCTGTCAATATTTCTTTCTTTGTGATTATTTTCTGAAGCTTTTATAAAGAAAATGATTTACCTCCCTTGAGAGCTTTGTGGCTTCTAGCCTGTCCGCTGGGGTTCTGGGAGGCCATGCTGGCCAGAAAAATACTGGGGTCCTCAGGTAAAATCCTGGCCTCTCCAATGGCCAATGGGTTATAAGGATAACACATACAAATGTTCCTGTGGCCCATGTGCCTTTGGCAAAAAAAAAAAAAAGAAGAAAAATAACTTGCTATGTGCTCCTTCTTTATAATTCCAAACATTTATTCTCGTATTTTTGCTTATTTTTTGGACTTTCTCAATTTTTAGAAGTTTTGTGCATTTGATAGACTGTTCTTCTTTTCTTACTAGGATATAAGCTCCACAGAGCAGACAAAAGTCTTTTATTTATGCGATATCCCAGTGCCTGGTAAATATTACAAACTATATAGGTATTTGCCAAATAGATGAATAAACAAATTAAGAAAATGAATGAATCCAAGCCTTATTAATGGACCCTCGGAGGGAACAGAGCGCAGCAGCATTACAAACATGGGTTCATTTAGATTGGTGTTCGGGAAAATTTATTGTGTAATGTTTAGGAGGACTGAATTAAATCTTTGCAAGTGGCTAAGCTTTCCTACTGAGGTAACTGGAAAGGGCCTCTTTGCTCCAGCAGTATGTTAGGAGATACTAATTTCTCATCTGAATGGCTTTAGACAGTGGTTTCTTTTCTACAACAAGCAAAAAAGATGGGAAAGCATCGATATTCATAGAGTAGTACTGCTGCCAAGTTATCCCTAAAGTCACAGAAGGAAGAGGGGAGATACCTCACCCAGAAGAAGAAAGAGAAATAGCATCAATGAGACTATGAAAATAACAAACAGTCCATAGTTATTTCTTCTATGCTGTTCAAATTTAAAAATTACAAATTCTGACAATATGCCAGAAAGCCTTACGGTACCCTATGCAATCCAAGTATCAAGGATCTTACGCTGTTCGTATCTTACAATGTAGTGATTCCTCTTCAAGGAAAACTCAGGGAAACCAATAAATGCATACAGAGATCTGTGCACCAAGTCGAACCATGGCTTTTTTTTTTTTT
>NW_003852471.1:878162-882967 GCF_000181295.1 Otolemur garnettii | reverse complement strand
GTTGCAGCCGTCATTGTTGTTTGGCAGGCCCAGGCTGGATTCAAACCCGCCACCTTAGGTGTATGTGGCTGGTGCCTTAGCCACTTGAGCCACAGGTACCAAGCCCAAACCATGGCTTTGAACAAGAAATTTATTTATGAATCACAAGAAAACAGAGCTAAACTGGGTCTTAGCAATTTAGTCATGGTTCACAGGTGGGGGGGGCAATATATGCACAGGAGTAGAGGGAAGACATTATTTTAAGGAATTAGCTCTGCAATTGTGGAGGCTGGAAAGGCCGTATCTTCCGGGTAGACCACTAGGCTGGACACTCGGGAAGGAGATGATGATGCAAATGGAGTTCGCAGGTAGAATTTTCTCTTCTGGCTGGGAGTTGTTTTATAGTAAGACCTTCAACTGATTGAACGAGGTCTATTCACACTATAAAAGGTCATCTGCTTTACAGGAGATTTTAGGATTTTATATAAAGAGTACCTTCAAAGCAAGTTTACGCATAAAATTAACCATCACTTTGGCTAACACGCACATTTGAAAGGAGTCTCAGAGAAGTGAACTTCCCCAAGCTTGTTGAAAAACCATTGGAATCTTTCCTTAGTGTCGATATAAATCTTTTCCTAAAGTTTAAAAAATGACCTTGAGAGTTATAGAGCCAGAAAATATCAGATCATACCTTTTCTTCCCTTATTTTCATTTTAATTATAGAGTGCCTTGTTCTAAAAGTATGTGATTCATATAACTGATATTACTCCCTTGGAAGTCCAGAAGCTCTTAGCACGATGCCTTCCATGTCCCAAGCCTCCAGCACCTGCTGGATCAGTTAACTGAGCTGTGTTCTTAATGAACGTAGTCAGAAAGTTGTTGTATTCCATCAGCTAACTTCTCTAATGTTCACTTTCCCCTTCTATGATATAACAAGTTTTACTAATAATCTTTAGCATCATAGAAGTAACACATACACTAAGAATCTAGAGGTTTAGAGGAAAGGGAAGGCAAAGAAGGCTCTTGAGAAAAGCGGTGAGATTTGAAGGAGTATGAAGCCTGTAGTCAGAGAGGAACATGGAATATACAGTGAAAAAAATGTAATACATGATACGAAACAGGTGGTGATGTATGACGTGTGCTAAGCGGGCCGCAGGCTGACTAGAGAGCTGCTGAGAAAGACCATGGGAGCTGTGGCTGGAGAAGTACACGATAAACTGGAAGGCAATATAAATAGTCTAAATAGTCTGCACCTTAAAGGTACTGGGGTATTGTTGATGGTTTTCTGAATTGGGGAGTAACATGAATAAAGTGGTATGTAATGGATAGGGGAAAAAAGGTATTCTGGTTATATCAGTTTATCCTCTTTAAAACAATCAATTTGCTCTTTTTCTTATGTCTCTCATTCCTCTAATTGTTTATGAATTTGTAGACAGAACCACCCAATTTCAAGTACAAATTATATAATATTAAGCTGCAGATTTATGCATTACCAAAAAAAAAGTCAGAAATAATTTTGTCACAAAAGTATTTGAATGCGATTGTCACAATTAATACCTTTTGCTACACTTATAAACTATAACTTATCAGAGGATTCCAGAGAAATGTCCTTATTCCAGAGGATAACTGGAAAATGTGGACTGCAGAGAACCACATTCAAATAAACCACATGGATACTAGCATACAGGGAAGAGCAGGTTCCAAACTGGAGAAAGGAGACACAGGCTGTACCCAGCTGTCCTATTAAGTCTTCCAGGGAGGAAACAAAGATTAATGGCTTGCAATTTATCTCAAGCAGTAAAGAACTGACTTTTTCAATGTATCTGACTGTGAGGTTGGTATTTAGAAAAGACAGAGTGTAGCGTTGGGAATAATAAAAGTTGCTGTGGAGTCTTAGTCCTGTCTCTGCTACTATGGCTTCGTGACTGAGCAAACACTCAACTCTAGGTCCAAGTTACTTCATGTGTGAACAGGCATAGGACTGTGTCAAGAGTTAATTTCCACAGAATTGTATTGGCTACTCAGGCTTTTTTCTGGTTCCATATGAAAGGAAGAACTATTTTTTTCAAGTTCTTTAAAGTATGACGTTGGTGTCTTAATGGGTATTGCATTAAATCTGTAGATTGCTTTGGGTAGTACAGACGTTTTTAGTACAGACATTTTAACAATGTTAACTCTTCCCAGCCATGAGCATGGTATGTTCTTCCATCTGTTACTGTCTTCTGCTATTTCTTTTCTCAGAGTTTCATAGTTTTCTCTGTAGAGACCCTTCACATCCTTTGTTAAGTATAGGCCCAGGTATTTCATTGTCTTTGAAGCTACTCTAAAGGGTATTGTGCCTTTGAGTTGAATACCCTTGTTCTCCTCTTGCCTGATTGCACTGGCTAGACCTTCCAGCACTTACGTTGAAATAATAGCACTAGCAATAGTGGACATCCTTGCCTGATTTCAGTTTTGAGTAGATATGCTTTCAGTTTTACTCTATTCAGTATGATATCGCCTGTGGGTTTGTTCAATGGCCTCTTTCAGTTTAAGAAATCTCCCCTCTGTGCCTATTTTTTTAAGTGTTCTTGTGAGAAAAGGATGGTGAATTTTGTTGAACACATTTTCTGCATCTACCTCGGGAACTTAATTAAACTGAAAAGCTTCTGTACAGCTAAGGATTCAACACCTAAAACAATCAGACAACATTCAGGATGGGAGAAGATATTTGCATGTTAAGAATCTGACCAAGGGCTGATGACTAAAATCTACAGAGAAGTCTAGTCAACAAGAAAAGAACACACAATCCCATCTATCGCCAGGCAAGAGACATGAACAGAAATTTCTCTGAAGAAGATGGGTGTATGGTCTATAGACACATGGACAATGCTCATCATCCCTACTCATCAGAGAAATGCAAATCAGAACCACCCTGAGATGTCACCTAACCCCAGTGAGAAAAGCCTACATTACAAAGTCCCAAAACTATAGATGTTGGTGTGGATGGGGAGAGAGCACTTTCACACTGCTATACTGCAAACTAATACAGCCTCTATAGAAAGAAGTATTGAGAAACCTCAAAGAACTAAAAGTAAACCTTCCATTTGATCCTGCAATCCCATTACTAGGTTTCTATGTAGAAGAAAATAATAATCATTTTACCATAAGAAAATTTGCACTAGACTGTTCATCACAGCTCAATTCATAATCAAAACATTCCCTGGGTAAAGGGCTTAACTACAACCTGAGCTTTACATAACAAATGCAAACAATGTAACCTAATCATCTATACCCTCGTATTAATTTGAAATAAAAATATTAAATTAAATTATTGAGATACAATTTATATACCATAAAATTCACCCATTTTTAGCGTGCAATTCAGTTTTTTTTTCAGTGTATTTACAGACTTGCATAACTGTCACAGTCTAATTTTAGAATATTTCCATCACCCTAAGAAGGACCCTTTTGCTTATTTGCATTTATTTCCTATTTCTACACCTCGTCCCCACTCCCGGCCCCACATGATGACTGATTTAATTCTTGTTTCCATAGGTTTGCTTACTCTGGACATTTCACATAAATAAAATCATACAATTTGTTCTCTTATTTCAGGCTTTTTCAACTTAGCATAATTATTTTTGATGTTCCTCCATGTTTTATATAAGTTCCTCCATGTTATATAAAAGTACCTTTTACTTTTTTAGTTTTAAATAATATTTCATTATATGGATATACCACATTTTTTCATTCAATAGTTGACTGACATTTGAGTGGTTTCCACATTTTGGTTATTGTCAGTATTACTACTATGTATATTCATCTTTGTGTAGACAAATATCTTTATTTCTTTCAGGTAGATAACTAAAAGGGAAATTGCTAGGTCATATACTAAATCTGCAATTATTATTTTTTTCTTTTTTGAGATGGTGTCTCACTCTGTTGCTCCAGGCTAGAGGGCCTCAGCATCATAGTTCACAGCAACCCCAAACTCCTTTTGTCTCAGCCTCCTGAGTACCTGAGACTGCAGGTGTTCACCACAGCACCTGGATTGTTTTTTCAATAGGGGTCTCACTCTTGCTCAGGCTGATCTCAAACTCCTGAGCTCCAGTAATCCACCCACCTTGGCCTCCTGGAGTGCTAGGATCACAGGTGTGGGCCACCACTCCCAGCCTACAATTAATTTCTAAAGGAACTGCTAAGCTGTTTTGCAAAGTAGCTACACCATTTTCTATTCCCAGAAGCAATGTAGGACAGTTCTGATCTCTCCTTATCTTAACTACTACTCATTACTTTCTTTCCCTTTGATAGTTTTTCTAGTGGACATGAAGTTGTGGTCTGGATTTGCATTTGCCTAGTAACAAGGATGTTAAACGAATTGTCACGAGCTAATTTGTTTGTATTCTTTGAAAAACATCTATTCAAATCTTTTGTTCAATTTTAATCATATTATTCAGTTATAGGTATTCTGTATAAATTCTGAATACAAGTCTCCTATGAGATACTTGATTTTCAAATAATTTTATCTCAGTCTGTGAATTATGTTTCACTTTTTTATTTATGATTGTTAAAGCACAAAAATACTTAATTTTTGCTTAGATGCAACTTATCATTTTTTATTGCATATGCTTTTGGTGTTATCTCTAAGCAATTATTGCCTAACTCAAGATCATGAAGATTTACTCTTATGTGTACTTTTATTATTTTTGTAGGATTTTTTAAAATATTAAATAATTGGGCTTCTTCCATGGAATACTATGCAGCCATAAAGAAAGATGGAGACTTTACGTCCTTCATGTTCACATGGATGGAGCTGGAAAATGTTCTTCTTAGCAAAGTATCAC
>NW_003852471.1:875097-878142 GCF_000181295.1 Otolemur garnettii | reverse complement strand
AGATAACTAAAAGGGAAATTGCTAGGTCATATACTAAATCTGCAATTATTATTTTTTTCTTCTTTGAGACGGCGTCTCACTCTGTTGCACCATGCTAGAGGGCCTCAGCATCATAGTTCACAGCAAACTCAAACTCCTGGACTCAGCGATCCTTTTGTCTCAGCCTCCTGAGTACCTGAGAGTGCAGGTGTTCACCACAACACTCGGCATGGCATGTTTTTCGATAGGGGTCTCACTCTTGCTCAGGCTGATCTCAAACTCCTGAGCTCCAGTAATCCACCCACCTTGGCCTCCTGGAGTGCTAGGATCACAGATGTGGGCCACCACTCCCAGCCTACAGTTAATTTCTAAAGGAACTGCCAAGCTGTTTTGCAAAGTAGCTACACTATTTTCTATTCCCAGAAGCAATGTAGGACGGTTTTGATCTCTCCTTATCTTAACTACTACTCGTTACTTTCTTTCCGTTTGATAGTTTTTCTAGTGGACATGAAGTTGTGGTCTGGATTTGCATTTGCCTAGTAATGAGGATGTTAAACGAATTGTCATGAGCTAATCTGTTTGTATTCTTTGAAAAATATCTATTCAAGTCCTTTTGTTCAATTTTAATCATATTATTCAGTTATAGGTATTCTTTATAAATTCTGAATACAAGTCTCCTATGAGATATTTGATTTTCAAATAATTTTATCTCAGTCTGTGAATTATGTTTCTCTTTCTTATTCATGTTTGTTAAAGCACAAAAATACTTAATTTTGCTTAGATGCAATCTATCATTTTTTATTGCATATGCTTTTGGTGTTATCTCTAAGCAATTATTGCCTAACTCAAGATCACGAAGATTTACTCTTATGTGTACTTTTATTATTTTTGTAGGATTTTTTAAAATATTAAATAACTTAGGGGCAGAAGCTTTTGGAAATGTATATAAATGATATAAAGGTTATATAAATTATATAAAAGAAATAATGTGAACATAGTCACTCAATATTATGCATAGGGAAAAACTATATCATATATTTTGTTATGTTAGCATGTAAAGGATGCAAAACATCCCCTTTAAAATTGCTTATAGGCAGTGGGCTCAGAGAACCTGAACCAAGAGGACTGATAAAAATTAATCAATAAGGAATGCCACATTAAAAGCAAAGACAGATTCAGCCATGACTTAAACTGTAGCTGCACAGTCAAGTGAATGAGAACATAGAATAATCAGCAGGAAAGGGTTAAGATACTGAGTCTATAAGAGAAGACATTCTCTGAAAAGAGTAAGAGTGAATATAGTAACTAATTAGAAAATTTACTAAGAGACGCTGGAGTTTAAGGAAAGCAATCTTTGCGTACTTGAACATTATGAATACTAAAGAATCAATTCATAATTCTCACCTTAACATGAAGTGGGATGTGGTTGTCTTCCATGACCACCAGGAATAAATATGTTTCAACGATTCACAGAGACTTCAACTAAGATGACTCATGCAGAATATATTATCAATTTCATTTGTAAGACTTTATAATTAAATATAGTTCCACTATTATTTGCTTTAATATTACTGATAACCTACTTGTTACCAAATCTATATGTCTTTTGTTCTTTGATACATAACGTCAAAGTCAAATAAAAATACACAGACACATCCCTGAAATTAAAACATTTATTTTGTAAAAGAAGAGTTTCAATTTGGGGCATACATGTGGTATTTGGTATATCTAAAGAACAAAGACAAGGCCAGGTAAGATGGCTCACACCTATAATCCTAGCACTCTGGGAGGCTGAAGCAGGTGGATTACCTGAGCTCTGGATTCGAGACCAGCCTGAGCAAGAGCAAGACCCTGTCTCTACTAAAAATAGAAAAACTAGCCTGGCCTAGTGGTATATGCCTGTAGTCTCAGGTACTCAAGGGGCTGAGTAGGCCAAGAGTTGAGGTTGCTGTAAGTGATGATTCCATTGCACTCTACTCAGGATGACAGAGTGGTACTCTATTTCAAAACAACAACAAAGAACAAAAAACAAGGTAGAGATCTTTAAAAAAAGAGAGAGAGAGAAACGTTATATATTTCTGGCAAATTTTGATTGGTAAGTGACAGCAATGAGTAAACTACTCTTAGAGTCCCAGGAGGTCATTTCAGCAGCTGGTACCGGTTGTAGCAGGCAGCTTCATCAGGCTTGCAGAGAATTACATTCTTGGGGTAACGTTTTATTCCCTGGATGCTTTTTCCACTCAACCACTTGACTCTCTTTTAGTTGGGTATGACAACAGAATATAATTGAGTAGGAAAGATTATTACTGAGGAGGAAAAGGTAACTTAAGAAATATGAGACAAACATCTGTCAGTTGAGAAGGCTGTTGGAATTCAAAGCACAAAAAATGAAATCTCTAGTTATAGACATAAAGGTCTATAATTCCACAGTCTGAAATATTGCATGTACTCACTCGTAAGTGGGAACTGAATCATGGGCGTATATGGTCATACAGAGTGGAATAATGGACTCTGGAAACAATACAGGAGATGAGGAATCAAAAATTATCTACAGAGGAGATCCTCCTATTTGGGTGACAGGCACACTGGAGACCCTAACTTCACTACATACAAATCATTCATGTATCAAAAAACACCTGTACCCCTGAAGCTATTGAAACAAAAATAAATAATAAAATAAAATAATTTTTCATAGTCTGAAGGAATATTAATCTAAAAACTTCTTTACGGGGCTTAGGGAGATTAGAATCCAGCCTGGTGAGTTATCTATGACACAATTTCATAGTCAAAATTTTAAACCCCTGTGTTAGTTAAGGGTGTTAAGAATCATTAAATAAGATCATAAGTTTTTCAGAAAAAACACTTCTTTGGGTTTTGTTTTCTGAGTCTGCCAAATCCAACCGTTTATGGCTAAAAGACATTTGTTTTCCCATTAACTCAACTTGAATTGTACCTTTTCCGTATCTTGAATGGCAGCCACTTGAACTCTTACTGATCATTTTAGCTACTCACAAATGCTTAGCTTGTTGGTTTTAGAACTAAAACTTCTTTTTTTTTTTTTTTTTT
>NW_003852471.1:871654-874346 GCF_000181295.1 Otolemur garnettii | reverse complement strand
GGATATGGGCTAATCTTACTGGAGTTAGGTGATATCTCAAAGTAGTTTTGATTTGCATTTCTCTGATGATTAAGGATGGTGAGTTCTATATCTAAAATTTTCACTATTGTTTGTTTAGACTTTTCAGCTTTTCTTCTCCCCTATCTCACCATTTGACACCTATTTGTTGCCCTTTTTTGATTTTAAAATAAGATAAAGAATTATTAAACTAATCAAAAAATTAAAATATGATATAGATTACATGGGAAGGAAAGTGATAATCTTTGGAATAATCCTCAAACTATGTAGTCAAAAGACAATAAAAAATAAAGTCATCAAAATAGTTCAATCTTTTTAACCAGTGTGGATTGAATTTTTCTTATGTTTCATGCAATGAAGTGATAACAGCAAATAAGACAGAGGTCCTACCTAAAGAAAGTCATATATCAGTCGAAAATGTGTACTATATGATAATTTGGGTAATCTTGTATTTTAGAGCGGTAACAATACTTCACACACATGACCTATCGTGTATTTTACATGTAATAAAACATTTAATCCTTACACCACCTCTATAAGGTAACCACTATTTTACGTTCATTTTACAAATCAGAAGGCTGAGATACATTGAAATTGTGAAGTTCGTTTTTGATAAAGTTGGTTTTGAACCAGGCTGTGTGAATTCACAGCCTCCTTCTTATGCCGCACTAAACCGCCTGTCAACAAAATGCAACTTCTCTGTTTCATTAAAAAAAAATTTGTTTTACATGATTTATTTCTTTGTATGCATATATAATCAACTAGAAGTTAAGATTTGCTGGTTATTTTATATCAGGACGATAAATCTATGTTTGGCCTTTGGAAGACTTCTCATGCAGAAGCAGTTCGAAGATTATAAATGTCTTTACAAATATATGACATTATTAAAATATTCATTTGACGAAAATGTGTATTTAGAAGTACAAGCATCTGCTATAGCATTTACGCACATTTCTGAAAGCCTTGCAGTATCCTACATTGTACAATTCAAGTTCAGAGTTAATGGGGAAAAAATAGAATTAGTGTAGACCACTCAAAACTTACACCACTTTATGGCCACAGCACTGACAGTGACAATAACAAACCTTACTTAAAAAATTTATTGCAGTTGGGCACTGTCTGTGGCTCAAAGGAGTAGGGTGCTGGCCCCATATGCCAGAGGTGGTGGGTTCAAACCCAGCCCCAGCCAAAAACTGCAAAAAAAAATTTATCGCAGTTGCCATGCATGGTGGCTCATGCCTGTAATCCTAGCACTCTGAGAGGCCGAGGCGGATGGATCACCTGAGCTCAGGAGTTGGAGACCAGCCTGAGCAAGAGCAAGACCCCTTCTCTAAAAATAACCAAGCATTGTGGAGGGCGTCTGTAGTCCCGGCTACTTGGGAGGCTGATGCAAGAGAATGGCTTCAGTCCAAGAGTTTGAGGTCGCTGTGAGCTATGATGCCACAGTACTCTATCAAGGGCAGCAAAGTAAGACTCTGTCACTAAAAAAAAAAAAAAAAAAAAATTAACACAGTTTTTAAAAAAGTGTTAAAGTCATAAAGAAAGTAATGCTATAGGAACTAATAGTATGAAGTACCCCATAGGTATTAATAACTAATAGAGTTTTATTCTAAGTACAAATAAAATACATTACAAAACATAACACCGTCAAAATATTAAATTAATAGGCTGTCAAAATGAGGTAGAAGAAAGATTGCTAAAGGGTGGTGACAACCATGTTATGGGCAATTGTAAAGGAACAACCAGGGACAGGCTTTTCATACACTAAAGCAAGAATGCTGGCTAGTGATTTTGGATTATTAGCTTTTTATTGTTTCCATTGGACCTGATCAGCCCTTAGGAAAGGTGGTATGAACGGACGTCAGGTACAGTGCCGTATTCTTCCAGGGCTTGCTGATTTCAGCTTTCTGAGTATAATTGGTATTCTGCTGTTATTACCGGCAGCACAAATGCTGGGAGAAATCGTTTCTGATTTTCCTTCCAGTCTCCCAAGCTATGTGGACATCATTTCCTTTTCACCAGTCTCTTTTGAACTTACATTACAGAGCATGCGCTACGGCAAAGGGAGCCCTATTAGGAAGGGATTACAATGAAGGAGATCATCAGTAGCTTTACCACTATAAGTAGTTTTTTAATTTAGAGTCTTTTCTCCTTTTCTGTTAAACACACCTAAAACTGCATACATTATTCAGAGCAAAATAGTTTTCTAAATGAATTGCAGTTAAAGTTAATACCACATAGGTCATTGCCTAGAAATAACCGCTCTCCCTTCCAAGCAACAAATAGCTAAGAGGTCATTCACAAATTGTCCTTTAAAATTTCAACATGAGTGCAATTTTTCTTCTTCGGTTTCCATCCACATTAACACAAAATGTAATAGAACCTAAGTTAGCTATTATGGCCCTCATCCCCGATAGCCACAATTTAGGATTGAGGGGTTGACTAAATCCAGTATCATTTTAAAAAATGGATTAAATGATGGCACTTTTTCTGATCATAATAAAAAATATTTTCACCCAGTTTGCAAGAAACGTCTGTGGACTAAAACCTACTTGCACAGTCACAGTTACTTTGATGTTGCTATCAAAGCTGTTATTTGCGTAGTCAATTAACTTTCCCTGAATTACCACAACCAGATAAAACGATTTACTTTCTTGTAATGTTGTCCTAATTC
>NW_003852471.1:869153-871553 GCF_000181295.1 Otolemur garnettii | reverse complement strand
CTTCTCTAAACAGAGACAGATTTTCATATGAAAAGCGTAGTGAATGTTTTCCCTTAGGCTCGGGCTGGCTTTTCCCAGAGAAGTAGCTGTTGCACTGCCTTTTGCCACCTTCCTTCACAGAAATGTGTTGAAAGGGCAACAAACAGAGTGATAGTTAAGTTAGTCTCTGTTTTTATGAAGAGGGTGATGGAAAGTAATCTTACGACAATTTCAGCAACCAAAATTCGCTGGCACTTAAATCTGGATTTACGGTAACTAGAGCTATCTGCATTTTTATAATACAGTCTAGGCGTTCTTTCTCCTTTTTTGCTCTACCAAGACCTGAACACTCATTGTTGTTTTTGGTTTTCCCTGCTACCACTGATAACATCAAACATTCAAAACTGAGCTCTGCAGAATGCCGCTCCAAGCAGCTTCAGGCTGAGCGATGTTATCAATGGTTACAAGAGTAACAGAGAACTCCAGAGCCCGGACTGGGTCTTGGCTTGTAAAATGTCTCTCAGTTCCACCTCTACTAGGTTTTTCTACAGAGAATAACTTAGCATCGCTATGTTATTAAACCCTAGGAATTTTTTTGGAAGGGAGGAAAGGACTTTGAAACATTAAAGATGTGGTGATAAAATTGGGACATGCAAATTGCATTTGTTGAGAATGACTCTGATCCTTCACTCCTACACACGTTGATTAACAATACATTTCAGGCATTCCAAACAACTTTTTAGGACCTGTTTGTGAACATTTTTACTGTGAGGGAGTTCTTTACCCCATCCCTCACCCCCAAGAAAGCCCTGTGTCTCTAGTGATCTATACATTAGTTTACACAGCCTGGCTGCACAAATCAGGTTAATTCCAGAGGGTAGGGCAGCTGCAAGGTTGGAGTTGAAAAGACTGAGAGCTTTCTCCAGACTGCACGGTACTTCCCTGAGGATTTGTACCCGGAAGCCTCGAGAAACACGGATGACATAAGACAAAATGAGAACATGCATCCCCAGGCTGTAAATTCATTTCCAGAGTTCCCCCACCAACACTGCTCCCAGCTAGTGCCCTGACATTTCACATCAGGCCCGAGAGCAGGCGATTGCTGGAGGGCTGGCTGTGGGCCAGTCACATAGAAAATTGGCTGAAAAATAAACTTGGACAATCTTTCTCTAAAATATAGCTTTCTAGAATACGTGTCTAGCTTTTCCAGAAAAGTGATTAACAGGTTAATATTCAAATATGCTAATTTGAAACTTGCAATTATAGAACAAGTTCTGAGAATCTAAAATACTGCTGGTGACTTACTTAATCACACTGTATCGTTCATTTGAAATTTGCTGAGAGAATAGACCTTGCGTCCTCACCACACACAGACAGAGACACACACACAGACACACACCTGAAATGGCAAATAAGTGTGGTGATGGATGTGCTCATTAATTTGATTGTGGTGATCATTTTACAATATATATGCCCATCAAATCCTTACATTGTACCCTTCAATTTATACATGTTCATTTTTCAATTTCCTTCAGTAAATCTGAACAAAAACTTTAAATTGTCCAAAACATTAATTTAATGATAAAGACATTTTTGACATAGGATTTGCATACAATAGAAGTATCAGAAAGGCCAGCAGTGAGGAAAGGCAAGAATTTAAAACCACGTTTCTCGATGCGGTTCTCACCTTGCTTGGGGCTCATCCCACATGGTTTGCACGTGCACATGCAGGAATCTAATCAGAAAAGAGAAGAAAATAGTATAAAAAAGAATGCTGCATCTTAAATTTCCTTTTTATTTAGAAATACTGCTAAATTAAAATAGCACCAAAACTCCTAGTCATTAAACATTACCCAGAGTATAAGGGGTTGTAGAAATCCCTTACCTTCCATCTAACGTCTGTAAGTTCTGCTACGATTCCCTGCATTGCTTTCATTCGGAGTCCTTGCCCTTTTGCTCTGAATGGGGAAATTGATGGCTAAATTATATTGCTACACATTAAAATATTGAGATGAAAATTAAAGTTTAAAATAACACACCTATTTCTTAAAAGTTAACCTGTTTAGATTAGGCGAGTTTCCTCTAGGCAAAGTGCTAAGGAAATTCGTCTGTTGAATGACCGAAAGCATCATTATACCCCAAATCCCTGAAGTCCTTCTTGTCTCTTGCAGGGAGGTACATTAAGGGACTAATAGTAGTATTTCCAGATAGAAAAATGGAAAGGAAAATGCTGAGCCTGATACAGAGAAGAACTTAATAGACTGGGGCACGTACATTAGCCTTCTGGCTTAGAACTGATTTGCAGAGTACCGCCGCCGGCTGTCTCAGGGAATCTGCCATTAACACTTCCTCTGACCCCTTCAGCCCCACCCCACGCCCACTTCCAAATTATCTTACAAGCTTTCTTTTTTTTTTTTTTTT
>NW_003852471.1:867658-868876 GCF_000181295.1 Otolemur garnettii | reverse complement strand
GGATAAACAAATTTAAGCAGGTTTAAGACAAAACGAATTGACGTCTCATTTTTCCAGCTGATTTCAGAAAGCCTCAAATTCAGAATTTTATATAATTTGTAGTTTCTGCATCCCCGTTAACACAGAGAATGAACTCATATTGAACCCTTAAAGGGCTGAGAAGAAAACAAGATAAATAAAGCCCTTCCCCTCCCCCTAAGTGGTGACAAACACCTGGAAAGTTCTTTAAGTCTCCATGGGGTTTTCAACAAGCAAGTTAGGTTAAAATGTATCACAGACACGAAAGTTTTAAAAATGATTTCATTTTGTTATCAAAATGGCTTAACCTCCCTCGTCTTGCTTGCTGCCATCTGTCAATCAACGTGAGAAGCAGAGGTTTGATTGGAAGAAGGTTGCTTTTCTCGGCATAAATAGACAGACAGCTGCTAATTTTCTTTTATTCCTGATCGAGGGCAGAAATAGATTGAGATCTCCAAATTTAAACACTGACATTTTTGTGGTGATTTCTCACTCCCTTTTTATACTTTCAGAGACTCTGTCAAGACACCCCTTAAAGAATTATCTGAATGTGCCTCTGTTCTTGTGTCCCTTGGTGTGCCGTAGATAATTGGCTTTGCCTCTAAGCAAAGCAAACCAGACAGAGATGACCACACAAAAATATTACCTACCCCAGAAAGAGAAAAAAACCCAGAGACTCCAGTAGGCCACTCCTTGTGTGTATATATATAATGCTATTTCTGAAACAGCTGCAAGAGAAGTCTCTTTAAAATGGTTTCTAGTGGTTACGGCACCAGCCACATACACCGAGGGTGGCGGGTTCGAACCCAGCCCAGGCCAGCTAAACAACTGTAACAAAAATAAATAAATAAATAAATATTAGTATATGAAAAATGGTTTCTATTAGGAGGAAAAGTTACTGTTTAATAATTTATTCACTTTTAACATTTTCAGGGTTGAGATACGGAGGGAGTTTCCACTGTTTCGTTATCAATGGCTCGTTCACACACACCTTGCTCTTTAGACAAAATCTGAGGCTGTTTCATCATCACCGTGTTCTCCCTCCGACAGAACGTGTGCTGTTTGGTTCTTCACGCCATCATTTCCATTCGGGATCCCAGCCGGGCTCAACTGCTCTGTATTCAGCCAGACGACCTCCCCCACATCACTTTAGTCACTTCTGCCGGAATTACCATTTCCCTCACGCACCTTGCCCTTTTC
>NW_003852471.1:866458-867391 GCF_000181295.1 Otolemur garnettii | reverse complement strand
ATCCTTTCACTAGCAGCACCCTTCTCTCTTCTTCCTCAGAGACGTTAAACTTGCCTGGGGGTTTCTCTTCTGATTTATAATGCTCACGCTTCTGATTCTTTTTTAGATAGTCTTTGTATCTCTCTAAGGGCTCTTTAGAAAATTTCATCAGCATCTCATCCCTCTCCTATATCTTCAAGTTCTTTATCCTGTATCCTCTCCTGACACATACACCTGCCTTTACCAGAGTATTCTCTGGTTTCTGCCTCTACTTTGCTGGAATTTTCTGGGAAAAGCTGCCAATGACTCTCTAATATTGCTCCACAAAAACTCTTTTCAACCATATTAGTTGACATTCTTATACTATTTGATGCCATTGATCATCTCATTCTTACTGAAATTCTCCCCTCTCTGCTCTCTGTGACCACACACTTTTCATGGTTTTTCTCTTATTTTTCAGACCTTTCTAATTTAGTTTTTCCCACTAATCCTTTATTTTATTCATCTCCTAAAAGCCTGTGATCTTGTGTAGGGTGGGAAAGAAGAGGAGTTGAAGTGATAGATCCAGGATTCAGAGCCAGATGATAGAATTCAGGTAAATAGGCTCCATTTTGCCTAAAGGCTAAACCCAGAGACTTTGGAGTTAAGAAAAAAAAAATTGGTTGAAATCTCAGCTTCAATCCTGACTGGTGCTTTGGGGCAAGCTATTTAGCTTCTTTGAGTGTTGATTTTATCTTCTCTACAAGGTAGATCATTAATAACTTCCAGACAAAGAAGCAGCTCTGGTGATGAATGCAAGGTGTCTATATAAGTTGTAGCTTCCCAATAAACGGCGTTTGTTATTATCTTAGCATTATTATGTTTTTCTAAATATTTATCTTTCAGAATCAAGCATGAGATAAAACAGTGAGGCAGGGGACCATTTAGGGCAGCGATGGATTATGGGAAAAGAAA
>NW_003852471.1:858022-866141 GCF_000181295.1 Otolemur garnettii | reverse complement strand
GGCGCCGAGCCGAGCTATTTACTTTTAACCTAAGTCCCCATGAGTTTAAGAAGCTTCCATTCCTTTGAGAGGCACAATGACCCCCATGCCTTGCCAGCAGTTAGCAGCCGTTCCTCACAGTGTCCTCTGTCCTAATCTAGACTTTGCATGGACCAAGACTTCACATTTGCAGCTTTCTTTTTATTAAGTCATATACACGTAGATCATGAATACATTTATGCATATGTGGGGTACACTGTGTTGATTTTTTTCTACAATTTGGAGTGCTATATCAAACTAATTAATATAGCTTTCGTCTCATTTACTTGATTATTGTGTTAAGACATTTATGTTCTATACTTGATAGATTTGACTTGTACCCTTGCAATATGCTCCATCGGTGTGGTCCCACCGTTTACCCTCCCTCCATCAAAACTTCCCCCTCCGTTTCTCTCCTTTATCCACATTTGCAGCTTTCAAAGCACACGTGCTCATTATTGCTTTACCTTTAGGATCGTATTTGAACACCAAAGGCAGAAATATTTGATAAGAATCTATCAAGTCAGTCAGAATATTTCTAATTTTGTGAAGTTTCTTTCTTTATAGATTTACAATCTAAAAGAAACAAAAAGTCTGTAGAAGCAAAAAGACTGGGTCAAGCTCTTAATAAAGATCTTTTTCAAAATTGTAAAACCATCACGGTCACATAAAAATAAAGCGAACATGTGTCAACATTTTTACTAAATTCATGAATTAACGAAGGCACCAATAAGATGTCACAACCATATCAGAGGAGAATCCTTAGAATACACATGCGGTAAAGGTCCCCAGGAATGTGGAAATTAATATACGGTACATATGAACCTCTCAAAATCCACCTGGAAATAGCGAAGTTCTACCACATGCAATTCAGCACCATGTCTGTGGATAAACTTTTTTTGGTACTATTATCAGTTTTCTACAACTTAGAGAGCTGTGAGTTGCTCAAAGACAAGGAAATGGAGGGATAACTAACAGAACGCTCTTTTCTCTTGCAAAGTTTTTTTCTTTTTTTCTTTTTTTACGTTTAAGTCTTAAAGCTAGGAAGGATCCCGACGGAACATTTTGCTATGTGTTAATGCTGTACACAGTAGGAATAATCAACCAATGAGACAGATTCAGACTATGTTCAGGTGTTCCTAATAGTATGTAGGCATCAGATCCCAGATGGAGTAGAGAAGCTTTATGTCCGTTTCTACAGCCAGTACGTTGACCCCTGTGTGTTCCAACTTCCTTACAAGTAAAATGACATTTGGGTTTTCTCTACTCTAAAATTTTAGAGTAAATGATGGAAATTACAGAAGCCGGGGAAAGCAGGATTCACCATTTCATGATACCCTAGAATAGAACAGAAACTATTTCCACTTATAGTTCCCCCTCATTCTTTGTCCCTCCCCCCCCCTTTCGATTGCATTATAAAGCCGTGTCAGGACTTCACTGGAAGGAAGTGAGGGGGACTGATGTAATACACAAGAAGCTGCACAGAGACTCATCATGGCATTTCCACAGCAAACTCACAATGGAATCCTTGTCAGAGCTCTCTTTGCTTTGACCCTGATGCCGAACATGAACTCAGGGCACATGCCCTGCAGTTCATCCAGCCAGAGCCCTCTGAGTACAAGAAAGGCGATGTCAGCTTTGGCACTGTCTGTGAGTACAATAAAGCCTGTGCCCAGTGAATTACATGAAGATGGATCACAACCCTCAGCTCTGTGTTCACAAAGACATCAGCAAGAAACACACATACCTTTTAGTAAAAGTAAACCACAGCCACTTCCACCACCCTGAAAAAAACACGAATCAATTTTTTTTTTAAATCACGGATAATTTAGGAAATATCATAACTATAACGTGAGACCCTGCTTTGCAGTTAGTCAATATCACCAGAGCATTTTGGGAAGATTGTTTGGCTTTTATCTTCCATCAGCTACAGACCCTGATCACTTGTGGTTATTGCTCTGAACTTTGTTATTATGTCAACTTTTGTAATAGTTTACCACCCTCATTCAATAATATAGACAAGGACAAAGATTTTAGTTTTAGAAGTAATTTGGGTCAGGCTCCCTTCAAATTCCTATAGAGTTCCAGGTGCTCCGGAAGAGACTCTGTTCTTCCCCTAAAAATAAAGTTACATCCAATCTTATCCCCTCGAAATAACAATAGAGGTGATCACACGGGATTGTTTTCAAAAAACTTTCGATTTGAATCTGCTCCTTCAAAGATGTATCTAATTTCCTGCGTAATCATACCAAGTAGACATGGCTTCAAAAAGTGAAGTTACTATGTTCATGTTCTCACTGGAGAAAGCTGTAAATAAAACAGAGAAGGACTTAGGGCAGAGATCTCAACCTGCTGGAGTTTAAGCCCATTTAATTACCTCTCCACCATCCCTTCCTCTTTTCATGAAAAAAATCTTATCATGGGTTTGAGAGTATTGTCATTAGATTGGTTGTTGGTTTTCACTAGTTGTTTCTATAAAAGGTTTACATCTAAGTATTTAATTGAAAAGAAAGTCAGAAATGGGCAGTGCCTGTGGCTTAAAGGAGCAGGGCACCAGCCCTCTTTTTTTTTCTTTTTTTGAGATAGGACATCACTTTGTCACTCAGGCTAGAGTGCAGTCATGACATCATAGTTCAATGCAACCTCAAATTCCTGGGCTCAAGGAATACTCCTGGGCTCTGGGGATCCTCCTGGCTCAGCCTCTCGAGTACCTGGGACGACAGACACCCATCACCACACTTAGCTAATTGTTCTATTTTTTGTGGAGATGGGGCCCATTGACGTTGCTCAGGCTGGTCTCAAACTCCTGGCATCAAATGATCCTCCCACCTCTGCCTAAGAGGTAGAATTACAGGAATGAGCCGCTGTGCCCGGCAGCACTTAGCGTTTAATCATGATCTGACTGACTCGAAACCTGTACACTGTTTTAATTCCACAATCACAAAGGCAGTTTTGAGATTTTTGTCACTAATTTGACATTCACAATAATAGACAATATATGATGTGTGTTCGGTGCTTGCCAGGCACTAAGCTAAGTCTTTTACATGCATTCACTATTTCCAACCCTCAAAAATGTTTATGGGACAAGTATTATTATCATCAGTCAGTCAACTGTTATTAGAGTATAACCCTTTTCACCAGTAACAATTTTAAAGATTTGAGGGGTTAAAACCTGCCTAAACTCACAAAGGCGTAGGGATACACAGAAGCTTTATCTTTTCTATGATTTGTCTAAGGCGACTTAAAAAGTCAGTGGTTATAACATGGAGATTCCAGGCACAAGTGGCCTATCCCGGAAATGCTTCTTAGCTAATATACATAGCACTTCTTAAAGTTCCAACGAGCAAATTACCTTTATTCGTTTTAGTTAGAGATTTTATCTCACTTTCTTTAGCCCAAACATTCTAATAACTTTTGCCTGCAAAGGCCCTTTTTCACATCCTGGTGTTTTTCTCTATTCCTTCAACTACACTAAATTTTTAAATCTTACTGTCCTGTCCTTACTTGTTCTTTATTTACTTATCTTTCTGTCTTTTACTTACATGAATCATTTTGCTACCCTTTTTGTTCCAGTTCGGTAGGAACCCAACTATAACAAACAGTAATAATAGGCTGCTGAGAATAAGGAAAGGCATTGATTTGTCAGGATATTTTATACTTGTTACCAAGGTAATAATTTCATTGTTCAAACTTTAAGGCCAGAGAGAAGAAAATAATCATTATCCCAAATTTAAAAGTAATTAAATTTGCCATCTCCAAGGAGCTAGATTTTCTTCACTTTCTCTCCAGAGCCCTTTATTTCGTGGGTAGGGAGCAGAGACAATAATAGATCTTCCCCTACCATGAGCCCCCCCAAATGTGAGCTGTTTTCAAGACAGTTGAATTTTATTGATACTAAACTTAAGAAGAAAGGACTAAAGCTTTATCATTAACATATGAATTAGTCTGACTTCTTTCTCTGATTAGGTAATAGCCTTCCTTACAAAAATAGCCCCTAGCTTCTAGCATAAGGGGGAGGGGACTTTCCACTATTCTGTGATCCTTTGCCAGATTACACATGTTTCTTCCCCCCTCACCCCCCGTCTTTTTTTTCTTTAATATGAGGGTGCATATGATTAGGTGGCATTGTTTGAGTTTGCAAGGTAAAGTCTGAGTGGCCTTTGTGTCCTTCACCCAGGACATACACCTTATACCCCTTACACTGTACCGGACAGGTGGGAACTTACTGAGCCCCGCCACACACCTTCTTGAACTGAATTGTGTTTTTCTCTTTGTGGGCCTATGGTTGTTTATCACTAGTTTCAAATTAGTATTGGGTACTTGGGATGCTTGCTTTCTCATTCTTAAGATACTTTTTTTTTCTTTTTTAGAGACAGAGTCTCATTTTGTAGCCCTCGGTAGAGTGCTGTGACATCACAGTTCACAGCAACCTCCAGCTCTTGGGTTTAGGTGATTCCCTTGCCTCAGCCTCCTGAGTAGCTGGGACAATAGGTATCTGCCACAACACCCGGCTATTTTTTTTTGCAGTTTGGCCAGGGCTGGCTTTGAACCTGCTACCCTCAGTATATAGGTCCACTGCCTTATTCACTGAGCCACAGGCGCTGCCCTTAAGATGCTTTACTAAGGAGAATGTTCTTCAAATCCCAGGTAAATACAAAAGATACAAAGTCTCTGTCTTTTCATGGTACACGTATACCACAGTTTATGAATCCATTCATGGGTTGATGGGCACTTGGGTTGTTTCCCCATCTTTATGATTATGAATTGAGCTTTTATAAAGATTTAAGTCTAAAGATTACACACATTTCTTCATATTAGAGGCTATAAGTATCTGGGATGCTTGCTTTTTCATTCTTGATATACTTCACGAAGGAGACTCTTCTCCAAGTCCAGCGAGGTAAATAAAACGATGCACAACGCAGGCTCACATGAGAGGAAAAACACAGTGAAATTCAAGAAGGGGAAAAAAGGTATGGGGGAGGGGCCCAGGAATATTCCCCTAACAGCTACAATGGAGGGGGCTATAGGGCACACCTCCTGGGTGAAAAAATACAACTCGGACTTTTCCCAACAAATGTAAAATCTGTAACCTAAATAACCCTGATATCAATGTGGAATAATTAAAAGAATATCAAAGGCTATGGCTTTTGTTGACGTGACCCCTACACATCCTCTATAATTTCTGCTCTTTTTCATCTTCAGCGTTTCACTACTTTTACGCTTCTGCTGTTCAGTAAGCAATATTTGGGGACTCGTGATTTTGTTCTTTCTGAGGGCTGAGATCATGATAATCAGAAAGATTATCTACACTTCAGGAGTGAAGACAGTGGAACTGACTAGGAACTAGTGCAACGTGCAGAATGTGAACTTTAGGGCTTCAAGTAATCCCCAAACTGGTAGAGGTCAGGGGACCTAATGCAGAATGAGGCGAAATCATTCCATGCCTCCCGTTCTGGGCCTCTGCCTGGACCAGGTAATAGTGCAACTACTTTCCTCCCGGGGTCCTGTGCAAAATACAAATGTGCCTTTAAAAGTAATAAATACCTAACACTTCCTTTCCTCTGTGATCTCTGTCTCCTGGCCTATCATAATATTTGTGGTATTTCATGTGATATTTCCCCAGCACAGAGATGCGAGAACTGACCTTCCTCGGCACCCCAGGGCCCCATCTTAAGACCTGGCCCATGGTTCTCCCTCCAGCTGCTGGAATTACACCACTTGGAATAACTAATTCATTGTTGCCCTCATGGTTAGCAGGAAGGTGGAGTCAGGCATCTCTTCTTCCCATGGGGATTACTCCCCAACTCGCAGTGATCTTCAAAAGCTTGCAATGTCTGTGACAGGACATACCTGGTACCTGGACTGGGTGTGGGTAAGAGGCCCAAGGGGTTGAGTTGCCTGCTGAATACCAGGAGCTGTCAGCGATGGGCAGTGACAGCCCTTGACTGGCCCCAAGATGACTGGAGCATTTGCACCTGCTCCCATCTGTTCCCACTTCCTTGCCCATGGCACGGAACTGGGGTAGAAAGGATGGCAGCCCCCATGGAGGTGGGACATGTCAGGTGTAGCCCAAGGAAGTGGTGGAAGGATGCCACTTAAACTGAGGCTGCAAGCCCCTGCTCTATCATTCAAAGTTAAAATTATCATTCAGGGTAATAAGACACCGATATCTGAGCATTAAATCCCTGCTAGGAGGCCATCCTGAGCACACAGGACTGAGCACCACGTGTCTGCACCGGCTTCATGCCCTTGAAGCCAGTTGTCTCCTTCCTGCCCATCTCTCCCCCGTCATCCTCCCATTGGCACATGACATTTAGAAAGAAGCTGACTGTGCATCCACATTCATTTTTCTTCAACAGCCGTTACTCTCAGATAAAGTAAAAGTATTTTAACCTGGCAAGAGTAAAACTTCAAAATTTGGCATCTCCTTCAGCTGCAGGCCCATCTCTTCCCACTGCCCTCCCCTGGGCTGGTTGATCTCCTATACTTTGGGCTCTTTGCTGTATGTACTAAACTTCCCAAAGTGTGCCTTATCTTTCTACGCTTTTGCAATACTGTCTGTCTCACGGGAAAAGTCTGTAAACTTCGTCTTCACTACGTCCATCTCAAGGCTTATATCAAAGGCGACGTCTTCCACGTACCCTAAGTGATCAGTCTCTCTCGTCTCTCACCCACCATCATACTTGGCTCCTTCTTCTCCTCTTCATGTTTCTTGACATCGTCCTCAGACATGAAGCCCAGGAAACTCCCCGATAATGCCAGTTCAAATACAGGATTCTGAACTAAAGTCCAGCCCAGCCGCTCTGGTGTCCCTTTCACAGAGGAGGTGGGGGGAGGAGCAGCAGGGTAGGGCAACAATGGAGCAGCCTGCCTGTTGAGGAGTTCACCTTGCCCGTGTGGGGAGTGGCACTGACTATGTGCTTATACACAGTGCATGCACACGGGCATTACACGTGCATGTACGTGGCCAGGCAGAGAGTCTGCAGGCCAGCTGGGCCTGGGCATCTAGAGCAGGGCCTGTCCGCGTGGTGGTGTGGGTTCCCGACCAAAATGTGAGGACCTAAGATAGTGGATTGGCTTAAGATTAGGGCTAGGAAGGTGAAAGGGAAAAATTATAGAAAAGGGCAAGATATAGAGGCAATGGCACCGCTAGTGGAAGTGACTAGAGTGCTAAAAGAGAAGAGGGGTGTCTAGTTGTAAGGAATTGCTGAGCCTGATTGGGGTTAGCGGGGAACTGTTATGAGGCTTCTGTAGGACCGAGAACGGGGACGTGAAAAGAAAGGTGCTCGGGAGCTTGGAGAAGTTTAAACCATTTTAAATTATTCTACTGAAGAGTGTAATGATAGACAGTCCAATGTTCCCCCCTTATCTGTGGTTTCAATTACTTATAGTCAACTGTAGTCTGAAAATGGTAAATGGAAAATGTCAGAAATGAATAATTTGTAAGTTTTAAGCTGCACTCCATTCCGAGTAACGTGATGAAATCTCTTGTCAGCCTGTGCTGACCATTCTCGGAGTGACTCATCTCCTTGCCCAGAGCATCCACCTGGAGCTTCTACCCGACCATTAGCCATCACATCCAAACACTAGGGCCCGAGGCTCCAGGATCACAGACGACTCTCCTTCTGACGTCAGAAGGTCCATGGTAGCCTAAGACTACGTCACAATGCTTATGTCATTCTCTTCATATCATCTCATCAAGGAGGCACTTTATCATCTCAGCTCATCAGATGAAGAAGGGTAAGTTCATTACCATAAAATACTTTGACACAGGGAAAGACCTTGTTCATATAATTTTTATTACAGTGTATTCTGATACTTTAACTGTTTTCTTATTAGTGATTGTTGTTAATCTCTTACTACGCCTAACTTATAAATTGAACTTTATCGTAAGTATCTATATGGGAAAAGTCATGGTATATAGAAGGTTTGGTACACAGTGTGTTGCCAGCATCTGCCGAAGGTCTTGGAACATCTTCTGCAGACAAGGGTGGGTGGGGCTGCCTTAATTTAGGTCAATTTAAGAATTGTTTGTTTGTTTTTCAAACTTGAAAGAATGACTAAAAGGTTTAAAAGAGACTCAGTGTGAACCTGCTTTATC
>NW_003852471.1:834083-857533 GCF_000181295.1 Otolemur garnettii | reverse complement strand
AGGATGCACAGCTGTCAACAGTCAGCACTCAAGGTTAAGGATGAGAGAGGGGAGACTGCAGCCCTCAGGAAGGTGGGAGGGTAAATAAGGTCATAGGATAATGCAACATCTGTAGAAGCCAGGTAACAGTGCGAGGAGAAGAGAGAGGGAGAGCAAGTCTCATGTCCTCAAACATCTCAGCTTCTCTAGCCTCAGCTACTAGTTGACGGTGTCAGCTCCCCTGCCCTGCTGACTTCCCGGTGCAGACATAGTCATGTAGACATTCTCCTGACTGGGCACCTTACCCTGAGCTGGAACGTCCATGAGAAATTCAGCCTGTCCACCTCCCACACTTCCCTAGATTGATGGCACCCACCTTGCTGGGAGAGCCCAGGCGTCCTCCTCCAAGCACTTCCTGCGTGGGGACAGTCCCATCCTGCCCTGTGTTAAGCACCTTCCTCCCATAGGGCTTCCCTTCCCTGACAGGGGAGGGGCCCCTTCAGTGGCTCTGGCACCTATTTGAGACACTCAATGCTGCCAGAGGAGAAGGGGGAGGGACAGAAGTGGCTGCAGCCGGCTGGGGTTGCCAGCTGTCCATGCCTGCTCATCCCCATGTGGCCTGAGCTCCTGGCTCTTGCTCCTGGAAGTCAGAGAGCGGATCAAGCCTGTGGGGGAAGTAGCAGGGGGTTCTTGCCCTCCCCTAGGTGGCAGCAGGCACAAGAAAGCAGAGATAATGGGCAGGCTCCCCATGCAGCCTTTAGCAATAGATACACACACACACACACACACACACACACGTGCACCCACACAAACACATCGTATTTTGCTGCATATGATGCACACTTTTTTTACTCAAATTTATGAGGGAAAAATAAGGATGCAGCTACTTTAAGTAATGTTGCTTTATAAATTTGGTTCCCAAGGAGTCTGTATTTACATTAGGGCCCATCACCCATTTTAATTTCCTAAGACACTTGTCAACTTCTCATTAATTCAGAATTCTTGCTGAAATTTTCAAGACGTTGCATAGCCTCCTTTATATTTTTAGTTTAATCCATCAAAGAAAAGTGTGACTTTTCTTCATTTAAGAGTATTTTTCTTCCTGAAGGGCTGTATGATACAAGTTTGGAAAAGGTACTTGGGAAGCAACCAAATGAGATTGTTTCCTCCATCCTAAAGATAGCTTCAAGGGAAATTTCTTCTTACCAACTTCTGAGGGTGAGTTATCTGACAATCATAGTCCACAGAGTCAGCTTCTTTCAAGGACAGAACAGAAAAGAAGAATATTTTGATTATGTTTTCTTTGAACTTCAACGGATAAAATATTCTAGAGGATGTATGTTTAGCTGCCTATGTTAAATTAATTGTTGGGAGACCAGAGTGCCATTTACTAAGTTACTTTTTCCAGAACAGTGGATGGTGTTTGGTTCTCTAAGGGGATTAATTTAACTAAGAGAGTTAATTGGATCAATTCATCCCCCCAGAGAGGTTTTTACTCACCCTCATTTTCCACTGAATTAAGGAGAGGCTGCCGTTCCTCTCTTTTTGTGTGTATTTATATTTAGCTTTATTCCTTTAGTAACTGAACAGCATTTAAGTTACAGAACAAGTTAAGAAAAAGATTGATTATGGATTCTGGCAGAAGCTACAAAGCTGTTTGGTAAAAGCTTTGAATGTAATTTATTTCTATAATCACAGCTGAGTGTGGTCTTTCCTTAAGACCCACTGAATCATACTCTGGAATGTGGGCCTTGTAAAACAAATCTCTATCCAAATTTAATAGATGTTTTGAAGTCATGAACTGGGAATCTGAAAATAGAGGTTTTTTTATGTGAATTTTAATCAGTGATTTGTCATATTCCTTTATTCAGTCTTGGAGTTAGAGCCATTTTTACAGATTGATAAGCATAACCAGAAATTTTAAGTGACAAGCTAGTCAATCACATTATTAACCAAAATGTCGCTTAGAATAATATCTACGATTCTCATAATATATATGACCCAGGGTAGCACCCCGTGTGTGAATCGGCATAACCACTAGACTGAGACTTCTGAGATTTGGATTTGGGTCCTGGTTTTGCCACAGCTAACAGTATGATATTGGACAACCAACTTTAGTGTTAGATTGGCAGGGCTGCCATAGAAATGATCACAGATGGGGTGGCTTAAATAACTGAGTTAATTTTCTCATGATTCCGGAAGATAGAAATCTGAGATCGGTGTCAGCAGAGCCGGTCTCTTCGGAGCCTGGCTGTGAGGTGTGCCTAGGCTGCACCCAGACGGTCATCCCTCTGTGTGTGTGTATGCACATCTGGTCTCTCTCTCTTGAAATTTGTTGTAATCGCCTCTTCTTATAAGGACACAATCATATTGGACCAGGTCCCACCCTAACCTCCTCATTTACCTTAGTTATGGTTTTTTTTGTTGTTTTTTTTTTGTTTTTTTTTTTTTTTCAGTTTTTGGCCGGGGCTGGGTTTGAACCCGCCACCTCTGGCATATGGGGCCGGCGCCCTACTCCTTTGAGCCACAGGGGCCACCCTACCTTAGTTATTTCTTGAAAGGCCCTATCTCCAAATACAGCCACATTCTATGTTACTGGGTCTCGGACTTTAAAAAGAATCATGGGAAGGACATAATTCAGCCCATAACACTCTTTAAGCTTTCGATTCTTCATTCACAAATGTATGAATTTATTAAAATATCACTAAAGATCATTCATGGTGTGTAAAGCATTGATATTATTAAAAAATAACCATTGTCTTTTCTGCAAATAAATAAGGCTCATTTCAGTGTTCTTGGTTGCCAGAATCAGAAGATTATCTAAGGTTTAAATTAAGAAAAAAGAAATTTGCTGATTAATGGTGGGGTTCCTCACAAGAAGTCAGAGCACATGGGAGGCACATGGGAGGCTGGCAGCAACTCCCACCAGCACAGCAGACAAAGGGGGTGGTGTAGGTGACTTCTGAAGGGACAAGGTTGCAGCAAGGTGAAGTGGAGGGTGTACAGCAGCGTTCTCCCACACAATGGTACAATGCCACCAAGAACATCCTATGGTCTATGATTAATATTAAGCTAAATACATCGTAAGAGTTGACAAAGCAACAAGGCAAGCCATTTCCTGGTATGTTAAACGTTCTTCACAATTACATTTTGACAATAGATTTTCTAAATAAAATTCAAATTAGAAGTGGAAGTAGAAGAAAGTGCTACATTATAAAGCCACACTTTTTTTAAAGTTAGAAATCTCTCTAAATGTCAGTGATTATGTCTGTAAAATGGGAACAAATGTGCTTAATTTGTTCAAAGCAACCTAGAAATAGACTGATTTTAGGCTTACGCCTTTATCATTTACAAGCTTTACAAGCTTCTTGATTGCATATTGAAACAGTGATTGTTTGTTTTTGGCCATGGCTGGGTTTAAACCCGCTACCTCTGGCGTATGGGACCAGTGCCCTAGCCTTTTGAGCCACACGCGCCGCCCTGAAACGGTGATCGTTTTTTTCTTTTCCATTATTCATCCAGTGCTCCATGGTTCATTTTCTTAATGTTTTTAGTTCATTTGTTTGATTTCTGGATAGGTTAATTCTCCCAAAGGAGAAAACCTGCTCATTATAAACTGATGTTTTCATTGATTTCCATAACCTCAATTTTCTTATAGATTAACTCTGCTGTGTATTTTTCCAAGAGGTTTCCTAGAAATGACTGTTTACCTTACACCAATTGCTAGTAATCACATTTAATTATCTCCTAATTCACAAATTTTGGTACATCTCTTCCTTTTTCTCAATTACATTCTGAAATGTAAAGTGATTTTTGTTGTTGTTGTTGTTGATTTAGAGACAGAGTCTCATTCTGTCACCCAGGCGGTAGCACAATAGTACAATGTCAGTTCACTGCAGCCTCAAACATCTGGGCTCAGATGATCTTCTTGCCTCAACCTTCTGAGTAGCTGGGATTACAAGCATGTGCTACCATACATGGCTAAGTTTTAAAAGAAAGTTTGTAGAAAAGAAGTCTCATTATGTTACCAAGACTGGCCTTGAGCTCCTGGACTCAAGCAATCCTCTAGCTTCAGCCCCCTAAAGTGCTGGGATTATAGATATAAGCGGCTGCACCTGGCCTTTTTGTTGTTTTTAATTTTAATTTATGTTCTCTGCTTTCATCCCACACACTAGATACAAAACAAAATCACTACAGGCAGTCCCCGGGTTACAAACAAGACAGGTTTTGTAGGTTTGTTCTTAGGCCAAATTTGCATATAAGTTAGAACAGAAACATTTACCAATTAGCTGTAATAGCTTTCCTTCATAAGTGTGAATTGTACGTAAGTCAGATCTTTGTAACTAGGAGAGTGGCTGTACTTAAAATTTTCCTTTCAATAGGAAGCTTTATTTTAGATATCCTAAGAATTTCAGATTTTTATTAAATTCAGTGTTATAACTTTCTCATTTCATCCTTAAATACTTTGAAACCTCTTTATACTGATTCATATTTTGCTCATTTTTGGCGTTTAATAAACTGTCTCTAAAACTCTGATTGCCGTGCATGGGACTTTTTCTTTATTATTTCCATTCACTTTTTGCAGACAAATATCTAAGCCTGGGAAATATCCTTTGAAATCAGAAGACACCATTAAAATAGCTGTTTGAAACAGAAGTTTCCACACCTTTAAATCAGTAATTATTTTCCAAATAAAATCATATATTGGATCCAGTTATTTAAAATAGCCAGAATCGCTATTTTTCTAGTACAAAGATATTTCATGGATCCAAATTTGTAACTTTTTAAAATTTCGGTATCACTCAATAACAACAATGAACCGGGTTTTGTAAACATAAAAAGTTGAAAACTGGAGTGACATTAGGGGTGACATTTACGATCGTATCAGCCTCAGCATCTCATTTAGCTTTGTAACTTCCCACGGTGACATACTTTCACAAAGACACGTAGCTGCATATCTTTAAGTTCATCTAGAGGCTGCAAAAAGGAGGTAGTCGGCCATTTTGACTTCAGAGTTAAACCACTGACAACGTCTACCATCTGTTCACATTCCCCTTCACGAAAATAAAGTACAGACAAGCGGCTCACAAAACCGTCAGCTGAAACCTGTGAAAGATATGATCACCGTTTTCATGCTACCCACTCACTTGCTATTGCCCAACTCCTGCTAGGCAGCCGTGAGCACATGGACAGAGCAGAGGCATCTGAGCCCTCACGTTTAATTGGACTTGGCACGTGTGCGCTGTGGCGGTGTGCTCAGACGTTTTCATGTGAAAGAACAAGCACGGACCTGAATTTCTAAAAGAAACAGAAAACAAGTTTTACAAATCTATGCACATTTGCAAGAAGTTCAAATATATACTGATAGATCCTAAGTCTTTTTTTTCCAAGGACTGCCCTCAAGCCAGTTACCCTAGAACTATTTTAATGAGCTAAATGTGTTTTTAAAATGCAGTTTGCAAAGCCCTAATCCTCTGCAACTACTTCTCTTTGTGGGTGAGGCATTGAGTCCAGTGGTATCAAGCAAAGCACACGGAGGACCTCCTTTCCATCCCTCATGCTGTTTCCTTAAGTGGAACTCCGGAGCCCTCCGGTCCTAAATGGCACAAACTTCCCCATTGGCAGTAATCTTTCTCTCATCCATCTGTACCATGAAGCTTTCTTCTTCCTCAAATATTCGCTCTTCTGCCACCCCCGTCCAAACATTTGAAATGCACAGTGCACTCAACGTGTTTCCTTATTTCATCCTGTATGAAAGGGAAGAAACTTCTTGTACTTTGTGGCAATTCTTGCTACATTAACAATAGACTCTACACATTAACAGCATCAATTTGAAAACTACATTTAATTGTTCACCCAAACACTTACGCTCCTCAGTAGGTCAGTCACAGCAAACAGCTTATACTTTGCTTGATTTAATGAGTGTTTTCTGCAATCTCTTTCACTTTCTTAGAATTCTGTATATTTCTTCAAAAGCTTCCATATTATAATATTTTTTCAGCCGATGTAGTGCTTTTAAATCCGATTATCTTAACAGACACTATTGTTTAAGTTGGCAACATTTACCGTAAAGGAAAAGGTGCTACAAGAAAGATCGGTGTGAGCAAGGTGAGACTTGCCCACGTGCTTTTACTAAGGAGGTGGTGAAAAGTTAAACAAGCAGCAGGAGACGTGGGTCCAGTTATACCAGATGAATCTGTCTCTGTGTGTTTGCCACTCTCAGTTCATACACTCACTCTCAGATGCGTGTGGTTTTGTGTTTTCAGAATCTCCTCAAACGCAAGATACTACTTATCTCAAAATGTCATTTTGTCTTTTGTTAAAGCTCTGCCTCTCCAGAAGCAGACAATGAAATGAAGTTTGGCAAACAGAGGTTTTTGTTGCTGCTGCTTTTGCTTTATTATTTTTTTATTAGGAATCAACATCTTTGAAGAGGAAAGGTAAAGAGTATGGCGGGCAGAGGTAGAGATCCCTGTGAAGGGTTGAAGAGTGGCTATGGGCCATCAGACGAGGTCTATATTAGGCTGAAATGGCCTAATGGCCCTTTATATGTGTATCTTAATCAGTCACCATATGTGTCCTGCCTGGGGAGGATGTGTCTTTGGCAAGATGTCTCTCTTGAGGTTTGTCAAACTCCAGTGAAGCTGACAGCTAGACGCAGTCTGCTGGGGTCATCTCCGTGGCATATCTTTATGTCTACTACAGCTCTTAATAGAACCTCCTCTTCCCCAAATGAAGACAATGATTATTTTTGATTTCTTTGAGACTAAAAACCAGAGACAAATGGCTAATGGCTGTCCAGCATTCTGCAGTCCCATCTAGGCTGCAGTTAGGGAGCATCATAACCCCCTCAGCAGACTTTTGGGAGATTATTTCCCTACAGTTGGAGAATTGTGATCTCACAGCGTTGATTATGCCTGGCTTCCCAGGTCTGCACAGAGAATCCTGGCATCACATGACATTGGTTACATTGAAATGCCCAAACTCCAAACACCAAACAAGTATCAGGCTTTCTTAAAGATTTAATATTTTCAGGTAAGCAGAACTGAGTAATTAGCCAAACCACAAGAGGACTTCATTTCTCTGTGTATATCAGCCATTTGTAGGACTTGGGATTTCAGATCATTTTCTTAAAAATGTGACAGATTGATATGAATGATGAAAAATTAAGATTATAAACTGCTTTAAAAAATCATAATCGATGTTTTTATAATGAACCAGTCCTTACTTACACTCTATTTTTTAAGACCAGCTGTTCAACTGTATTTCAATAACATCTGATGCTGAAGTCTAAATGAGAAAGTGCTGTAATGTTTTAATAATTCAAACATCACAATAATTCTGCAATATTAATTGGTATCTAGAAATCTTGCTTCAGAGTTATATAGTCACATGGTCTACTCCACACTGAATAATTTCTTTCTTAGGCTTCAGCATATATTTACATTTTAGTCTTAAGGAGAAATCCTTTACAAAGTAGTAGTTTGGGGGGGGGATGTTTAATTCACAATAATTATTCCATTAGTTAAAGATTTTGCTTCTTCCTTGTAGTTTTCTATAAATATTATTTTGAGAATTCTCAATTATTAAAACTCCTTAACCTGGGACAGTGTCCGTAGCTCAGTGGGTAGGGTGCTAGCCACATACACCAAGGCTGGTGGGTTCGAACCAGGCCTGGGCCTGTTAAAACACCAATGACAATTGCAGCAACAACAACAAAAAATAAAATAAAATAAAAGACTCTTTAGCCTGAAATAGTGGCTAGATTAAGAATCAATTAAAGATATCTCTGGAGTGGTCAGAGATATCTTCAATGGAAGATAAGTTATAGTGGAAGACTGAAATAAGAATTTTCTTAGAAAGGAGCTGGAACTAAGTTACAGGTAAGATGATGCCTGATTATTTTTTTCAGCCACAGATATTTTCTGTTCCAACCTCTACATTTCTCTCCTGTCAACAGAAACTTGTTTTATATTCTAAAGACCAGACCTTTAAATATGTATTGAAAATGTACATTGCACATTCTCCAAGCCTCAGATCTTGACATGTGGCCTTCCAGTTGGTGTCAGTGACATAGGGATTGTTCTTAGTCTTTTATCATCTGTATTCAATAATTTTTAAAATAAATTCAGGATAAATAAATGAATGAATAAACATTGGGCTTGATTATCAGGGGATCTAGAATAAAGTTATGGATCTATAACCATAGAACATTTCTTTTTCTTTTTTGGGGAGGGAGGGGTGTTTTGTTGTGTTTTTTGAGACAGAGTCTCTATGGCCCTGGTAGAGTGTCATGGCAACATCATAGCTCACAGCAATCTCAACCTCTTGAACTCAAGCGATCCTCCAGCCTCCAAAGTAGCTGGGACTACAGGCTCTCACCACAATGCCCAGTATTTGTTTCTGTTTTTGATTTTTTTGTTTCTGTTTTTGTTTTTGTTTTTAGGAGACACAGGATCTTGCTCTTACTCAGGCTGGTCTTGAATTCCTGAGCTTAGGCAATCCTCCTGCCTCAGCTTCCCAGAGTGCTAGGACTACAGGCAAGAGCCACCACTCCCAGCCTACGCACGGAACATTTACATTAAAACACTGTGCAATTGTCAAGGAAATATGAAAGTCATTCTTCATTCTGATTCATGGGACAATATTCTAATATTTATACTTGCTTCACGCACAAGATCAGTATTCCTGAACTTGAGAATTTTAAATAAGTTCTTTTTGAGGTTTTATTTTAATGTGAAGAAGTATTTCAAAGAGTAACAAAGTGAAGATTCCTAAATGAAAATGCTTCATTTATTACTGTTATTATTCCATCCATATATATCTAATAAAGCTATTCTCAAAATGAGAGCCTTCCATGCCCACTTAAAATAATTTATACTCCATGACAAAATTAACTGTATGGAATTATGCACAGAAGTAGCTATCACTTTCTTCTCTACTTCTTAATTCACAGACTAAAATAAAGCTTCTTGGCCAGGGCAGACCTGTGGGGTCCCAGCACATTGCACATCTCTGGAGGGTCTTGCTTTCCGTGCAGTTCAGATGCAGGCTACGCCCCAGGAGTGATATAGCATGTACCCACACAACTGCAATGCTGGTACATAAAATGAAGAAAGATACTGGTGACGGCCCAGGAAAGGACAGAAACACAGAGTATTATTAATAATTAATCAGAGTTAGTGATTTGAATCCTACGTCTCTTTATAAGTAGCTTGGGCATGCTTCAGACACAGATTCAGAGTAAAGATCATGGTGACAAAGAAATGCTTACAGCTTGTCCAAAAATCCCAGCAGGATCTTTTTATTTCATGAGGGGGGTATCAAAGACAGATAGCTCTTAGAATTCACAACATCAGTTACTACTGACGTTAGAGCTATATAGTCTGGACTTGGAAACATATCAGAGAGTCTTCTCAATCTGAGATCACATGTTGACAGATGGGAATGCAGCGGCCAAGTTCAGACAGGGCACAGAGGACACACCAACACCAAGCAGATGGGAAAAAAACTGCTGTCCTGAACCAGTTCTATGGGAAGTGTTCTGTCTGGATTCTTGTTTCTAGTTGTCCTTGGCTCTCACAACTTCCTTTATTCTTTTCTGGGAATCTTTTTCATGAATTGTTTCTATATATTAAAGCGTAGGATGTGAAGCTCTAGTACATAAATCTGGATTCATTTTAAAAGTCTCTTACCATTTCAATTCCTGTCTTTCAGGCCTGGATCCAAGATATCATAGGTTTTTTTAATTTAAAAGTGATACTTTTAATATGGTTATGAGTAGATATCTTTTACATAGGAGAATAGTTGCGTGTGTGTGTGTGTGTGTGTGTGGTTATTCTGCTCTATTAGAAAGTGAAAAGAAAAAAAAGTGAAGAATATGTTGAATCACAGAATTGAAGAAATCCTCAAAGGAAAATTTATGACTTTTTTTGGAAAAAAAATATGGCAAGGTAGAAAGCCAGGATCATTTCAGGTATTCAAGTATTCTGTGATCTGTGAGAAGAGATGAAGTGAGCTTATAAAGCTGCATAGCCTAAAAGGTAACAGTACAATGTTAGTGAAACAGCGTTTGTGTAACTTCTTGATATAACTCTTCTTCACTCTATAGCTGTGTAATTTGGGCAGGTGATTGAGTCTTACTAAGTGTCAGTTTCTTTTTCTGAAAAATGGAGATGATAATACCTGATAGGGTCATAGTGAAGCTTCCTTACGATACATGCTGCAAAAATGTTTAGTATGAGATCTGGAACAAGGTGAGCAACAATACATGTAAGTGATGCCATTATCAGAGGCCATTTAGAACGATCAGCATCTAAGTAAAAGATAAAACAATAAATGGGATGAAGGAGTAAGAATGCTCAGCCAGTCCAGAATGTTTAAGGACAGTTGGCCAAGGACAGATTTTGAATAGAGATGTTTGAGGGTAGTAAGAGAAAGAGCTTGAGAAAGAACTTTGAAAAAATAGTGGAAGGATAAAAATTAGTAGAATATATATTTTCTTAGAAGCCCAGGGTGAATGTATCATCAGGTGTGGTGAAGAAGGTCACAAGGAAGATTTAAAAATATCTGTTGGATCTGGTAACATGGACACAGCCATTGGCCTTTATTAAGGTATTGTCAAAGAAGAGAAACAAGGAGTTGGACTACACTAAGTTTTAGGGAGTTTGAGCGTTGAGAAGGAGAATGGCTGGTCAGTTTTCAATAGCTTGGGTGAGAACGAAAGGAAAGAGATGGGGCACCTAAAGGAAAATGAAAAAGAAAAATTGGAGAGACTTGAAGTTACGATGAGGAAAAGAGAGTAGAGAGAATACAAGGTAGAATAGGACCATAGGGCAAGGAGAAGAGAACTCACCAACGGAGGGACAGTAGTTGGCCTGAAACAAGAAAAGATTGAGCACATCCCAGGAACAGTGTAGAAACAGGGAGAGATGGGTTTAGATGTCATAAATTAGTGACAACAATAATAATAAAAAGAGACTCAGCAGGTTCTGAGTAGACTGACCACTGGTGTGCTTTTCCTCCCCTCCCAGAACCCCATAAATGATAATTCAGAAGTGTTCACAAAACAAAATGTAGATGAAAATAACTTATATACTTGGTCATCCAAAGAAATATCAGCTAACTCCTTATGGAGGAAAAAAAAAAAAGGGAAAAATTTAGACAATAAAACACAGTGACCCAAGCAGCACAGAATATGTAGAGAGGAACCTTCTCACCAGAGCCACAAAGAGCAGAAATGCCACTGAACTGAAATTAGGGGGTTAGTTAGAGGTGCACACAAGGAGCACCCTCCTCATTCAGCATATCACTTCCCTTCACCTACCCCCATCTCACAGAGGCCTCATATTTCCCTCCTGGCAGAAAATAGAAGCTCTTATCTAGAGAAAATAAACAACTATTAGCAAAATTCAAACTTTCATGTGACTATTAGATTCACAAATAAGATCCCCTCTTATTAAAAAGCTGACTTCTCTGAGATATCACCTAACACTAGTGAGATTACCCCACATCACAAAGTCCCAAATCTGCAGATGCTGGCATGGATGCAGAGAGAAGGGAACATTTCTATGCTTATGGATGGATTGCAAACTAATATAACCTTTATGGAAAGAAGTATGGAGGATTCTTAAAGAACTAAAAGTCGACCTTCCATTTGATCCCATAACCATTACTAGGTGTCTACCCAGAAGAATAAAATCACTTTACCACAAAGATATTTGCACCAGAATGTTTATTGCAGCTCAATTAACAATTGCCAAGTCATGGGAACAGCTGTGGCATATGGCATGGAGGACTATTCAGCCATAAGAAAAGATGGAGACTTTACATCTTTTATGTTTACCTGGATGGAGTTGAAACACAGTCTTCCTAGTAAAGTATCTCAAGAATGGAATTGTACTCAATACTAATATGAAACTAATGTGCAGACAACCACGTTCCCACATGAATGATGAAATATAATTATAGTCTAGCAAGGGGGAGGAAAAAGAATGGGGGAGTAAGGAGGTCATTTGGCGGGATCTCACCTAATGTGCACAGTGTGGGGGTATTCAGCATGACCCCTGGGTGAAGGGCTCAACTATAACTTGAACCCTACCTTACAATTGAAAATAACGTAACCTAAAAATTTTACCCTCATATTAACTTAAAATTTAAAAAAGGCTGACAACCTCCTCTCTAACTTTAAAGCAATCTCTGTAGATGGCATGCCTACCCCTTGTTATACATGGATTTTCTAATGACTTTCTGTTCTAACAGGCCAGAGAGGAAACACGTCTTTTCATGGAATTCAGTGGATCCGCACAGACCTACCCACAACAATCAGCTCAGGGCTTTGGTCACACGTAAAGCTTGTGAACAAAAGATCAACAGGCAAGTAAAGGGAGTCAACAGTAAAGAAGACCAAAACAAAGACAAAAACTTGATGTCCTGATAATTTAGAGAACAGAAAAGAGTAGACAAGTTTCAGAAACAAACTAAGTGTGTATCAACAGGTGAATGCATGAAGAGTCTATGTTATAGACTTGGAAAGAAAAAATTCTATTACAAGTGGAATACTATTCAGCCTTGAAGAGGGATGAAATCCTGCCATTTTAGACATGTGGGTGAACTTCGAGGATGTTACACTCAGCAAAATAAATCAGTCACAGAAAGACAAATACTGCTGATTCCACTTACGTGAGTTATCTAAATAGTCAAACTCATAAGATCAAAGAGCACAGTGGTGCTTTCTGGGGGCTGTGAAGAGGAAGAAATGGGAATTTCTAACCAATGAGCTTAAAGTATCAGTAAGTCTATGAAGATCAGCAGCATAACATGGTAATAATCCTCAGCAATAATGTACTGGACACCTAATAATTAATAGAAAAGGTGGCTCTGTTAAGTGCTTTTATCCAAATAAAATAAAATAAAATTTTAAATTTAAAAAATATCAACCTCCACTAAGCCATAGGTATTCAAGATAGTTTTTCTAAATGAAAAGAGAATAACAACTATTATAGATGAAAAATATAATTAGTGACATAGACCAGTGCGTACATACAACATACCTATGTACAACATACATATTTACATGGCAAAAGAAAACCAAGTGAAATGAAAGATGTAAGAATAGAAAAGGAAGAGCTAAAACTTCCAATAATTGCATTACTTCATTGATTAAAACACCTATGAGAATCTATAAACTGTAAGATGTGTGAGTGATTAAGTACTAACCAATTAAAAATGCAACATAAAAATGAAAACACAGCAATAGCTGATAAAATGTGAAAAATTAGAAAAATACATATTTTTACATATATAAATTATTTATAAATGAAATCAAAATATAGTACTTAAGGACACCGACAAGTAGCTTCAAAATCGAGCTTATATCACATGGTCCCAGAATTCATGGTACCATTTATAAAAACCTCAAAAGCATTTGAAACAATGGTACAGGTTGCTTTGGAATATACACATAAGGAGTAGATCTACCCAGAAAACATGGTATATGTGTATATATATGAGATTTAGTGATATAGAAGGCAGGGTAAGGAAAAGCATTTATGGATATGGTCATGAAAGGGTTAAGCAGTTATCTCAAGCAAATTTGCATCAGTTTTTTTCTTCGTTTGATTGGGGAGTATTCGGTTGAATGTCATATTATTGTCTAAACTTTAATATTTATTTTGTATATTTTATAATTTAAAAATACATCTGGTAAATGTTTTGTTCATGTTTTAAAAATTCAAACAAAAAACTTTGTTATGAAATTTTAAGAAGTCAATAGGCTGACAGGTCTATTATACGGAAAGGGTTCTTGCAACAGACATTCAGGGCCTACATCTATTGTGCCTTAGGGTACAATGATACAGCCCATTTTATTTATTTCAAGTGCATTGATTTCTTGATTAATAACTGTGTATTTAGTAGGGAAAAAGCAAGTTCGTTTCTTTTCAGCCATGATAATTGCGTCCCTGAGTTTTTCTATGTGTGGCAGCTGTCATAACAGCTGAGGCTGTCGTTGTGATCTCAAGGGGAAAATGGAAACCTGCTGAAAATGTTCAAATCCCAAATTTGAAGAATAAATACAGGCTACCAATCTAACCAATGCCGCAAAACAGTCACTAATGTCTCACTCTCACTAGAGGGTAAGTGTTAAACATTTTTATTTTCCCACTTAAAAAAATAAGTGAAATATTAAGAAATATTAAAGGTATTGAACATAATCAAACGTGGGATCCCCCCCATTTTTTGCTTTCTTTGGTTTGCTTTTATAGCATTTGGTAATTTAGAATTACCCCAACTGAAGAAGAACTGATAGAAGAAAACCCTTAATTTCCTAACTACACAAAGTGAGTGTTGTTATTAAACAAAGTCTTTAGCTACATCATTTAAATAACAGTTTCCTGTGTTATTTAAAATATTTGATATAATAATGAATTTGATAAAATGATAACAATTTGATAAAATAATGATAAAATATTTGATATAGTAATGAATTTCAAATCTCACATGTGTTTGATAGTTACTTCCAAATGAGTTTGACTTCACAAGTCTGATTTTCGATATCACACCACTCCCCAAATGAAGTTCCAGTTTTCTCTCTATAATACTATTAAAGAGACATCGATTCTGTACCCTGTGCTCTGAGAGACTGCAAACTTATAAAACACTGCTCTACTGCTAGAAAGTTCTCAAAACAGAAGATTGACATATTTCTAAGAAATGCAATATTTTGTTAATTTGGCATTACTAACAAAGGCAATCAATGTAACCTGGCTCATTGTACCTTCAATGAATCCCCAACAATAAAAAATATATAAATAAAAAATAAAATGGTAAAAAAAAATAGTACTGGGATATACATTCTTCCCAGTATTCTTTCAAGGATGATTTCTGTTCTGTTAGAATTTTTCATTCTGGTACTTGTTTTTTTCACCCTCTAATTTTCAGCATTTATATTATGCTTGCTATATTATTTTCTTGTGGGGAATATGTGTTTAGTCTTATATTCTGGAGATAATAATAGTGGCTAATATTTATTGGGAACTTGCTTTGCCAAAGTTTCTGCTAAATCCTTTTTGTGGTGGGTTTACTTAATCTCCATAACAACCTCCTGAGATAAGTAAGGTTACTAACGCTATTTTACAGCTGAAAGAATTGAGGCATCATGAAGTTAAGTAACTTGCAAAAGTCACCAAGCTAGTAAGCAGGAGAGCCAGAGTTTGATTTCAAACAGAGTGTCATTGGACAACCTGTTGGACATCAAAATCACCTCATCAAAAGGTAGAAGCAGGTATCTTCGTCTTTTTGTCACTTTGGAATGTATAGAACAGTGTAGATGTTATCTGATTTCATTTTTACGCAGTCACACCCTTTGCACATGAAGGAGTTAGATCCACGGGGAATAACAGACCATCCACACATCACGCGGCTAGTGCTAGGAAGCTTCAGAGTTAGGACTGAACTCAGGTGCTTTAACACCCAATCAAATGCTTTCTCACTGTATTATAACTATTTAAGAAATAGAAACATTGAGGTGCTACTTCAAAGACTCATTTCTCACCGAAAGCATGCTGAGACGCTTGGTCATGAAAATCAAGTTATGGTCTACTGCTTAAAACTGTGTAAGGAATAATTTGGGAAGAGAAATTTTTATCAACTCATAAAAGTACATTTTATCAGATACTTCTGAATTAGGAAACTGACCTAGACTGCCTAAGGATACATAATAGATTAAAAGAAAGAATAATAAAAATAATATATACAGAAAAATGAAGCATCAGACTGTCAGTTGACAACACTGACCAAAATCTTTGTCTGGGTATTAGGGTAATGGTTTCTTCTCCCTAGTTGCTTGCAATCCGAGATGATATGTCAGTCTTTCCAAATAATTAAATTTACAGTATACATTATTTAACATTTACCATGTGCCAAGCCTTATAAACAATTTACATGCGTTAACCATTATCGTTTTAAATTTTCCTAAGAGCTCTGTGAGGTGGGTACTGTTATTATCACAAGCTCCAGATGAGGAACAGGAACCATAAAGAGGGAGGGGAGGGGAGGGGGGAGGTTGGGTGGACAGAGAGTAATTGGTGGGACCACCCCCACGGTGCAGCTTACAAGGGTACATGTGAAATTCACTAGGTGTAGAATATAAATGTCTGAACACAATAACTAAGAAAATGCCTTGAAGGCTATGTTGACCAGTTTGATGAAAGCATTTCAGATTATGTGTAAAACTAGCACATTGTACCCCATGATTGCATTAATGTCCACAGCTATGATTTAACAATAAGAAAAAAAAAGAAGTTAAAAAATTTGCTCAAGATTTAGGTAAATTCCCTGGCTCCAAACTCAGTGCTGTTTACGTCACACAACAGTGTGAGTGCCTGCTTTGTGACTCAAACTTTAAATACATCATTGCTCTTCCTCACTGGACACCAACAGTGCAAAGTAGATAAATTTATAAAGCCTCACTTCACAGATCGGAATGGGAAGTTCAGCAGGGTCAAGTAATTTGCCCAAAGTCATGCAGCCACTATGTGCTTCCATCAGGATTCAAACACGGGTCTATCTGAACTGGAAATTTGTACTCTTTCCACTTTATAACATCCCTCTCCATTCTTAAAGAAAATACACCGTAAAAATTTAGCAATAGCTGGTTCCACATGACTGCTACATCTGTTAGTTTGTTTTAGGTGTCTGCATCAACTACAAATACGGAGACAGGCTGCTGATACACAGATTGCCTTTTCTTTTAAAAATAGCAGGACCCCAAACAGCCTATTTATGTCTTAAATTTTGTGGGACTTTTTTATGGTCACAGTATCCAAAACCCAAAAAGTTTCCAAAAAAAAAAGAAAAAAAATTGTAAGTCCTGGTTTTGGAGATTGCCAAGAATACGACAAATTCACAAAACCCAGACAGTGCAAGCAGCCATATCCCACGCCTTTTCCCAGTGGTGTAAAACCTGACATGACACTTCTGCTGTCCGGGATTTGAGCTGACCTTTCAGGATGCTTCAATGATACCTGATAAAAGAGTGAACACTCTGACCTACCTGAATATCAGGTCAGACTGCAACCCTATTGGATGTTTCTTGCCAATTGCCCGCTTGATTTTTCAAAAGATGAACAATAACGTTAAATAATTTGGAATATTTGGTGTTTTGTATCTGTTAGTAATGAATGCAATTGGACTGCATTGTCATCGTCTAAGTCAGAAACCTGACCAAAAGTAATCAAGGGCACACCATACCTTAAAAAATGATGTGTCAGGCGGCACCTATGGCTCACAGGAGTAGGATGCTGGCCCCATATACTGGAGGTGGTGGGTTCAAACCCAACCCTGGCCAAAAACTGCAAAAAAAAAAATAAAAAATGATGTGTCAATGTTGATTCATTGATAACAATGAATGTACCACTCTGGTTCAGAATACTGATAGAGGGACAGGTAGTGCACATATGAAAATTGGGATTATATTGCAACTCTGTACTTTCTGCTCAGTTTGTTGTGAACTTAAAACTGTGTTAAAAAGTAAAGCCTATTAAAAAACCAAGAAAGTCAAAGAAAAAAGTTATAGTTCAAATAGTTGACTTGCCATTTATACAACAGAAATGTATAAAAGTAAAATAATTTTCTCCCTCAGGTAACTGAAAATCTGAGGCTGAAATACTTGCATTGACCCACAAGTGGAGACCATCATTAGTGGACTTGCACATACAAGGCATTGGCGGTGACTATTTTTACGGGTAGACTTTCAGGGACGAAGTGAATTCAGTTGTCCCTTGGTATCTGTGGGGGATGGTTTCCAGACCCTGCCCAAATACCTAAATTTTTGAATGCTCAAGTGTAGTATTTGCAGGTAACCCTGTGCACATCCTCTTGTATACATTAAATCATCTTTAGATTACTTATAATACCTAATATGATGTAAATGCTATGCAAAAGATTGTTACACTGTTTAGGGAATAATGACAAGAAAAATAAAGTCTGTACATGTTCGGTACAGATGCAATTGTTTGGTTCTGAAGGTTTTTGATCAATAGTTGATTGGATCCGCGGATGTGGAACTCATGGATATGGAGCCCTGGCCTTCCATTCATTCTTCCAGAGTCAATCTCCTGCCAGAGTCACATGTAGAATGAGCCTCAGCATTTCTGAATTTTGATAATTAAAGATAGAGTTAAAACTGGCTCAGCACCTATAGCACAGTGGTTACAGCGCCACCCACATGCACCAAGGCTGGCAGGTTCAAGCCTGGTCCAGGCAGATAAACAACAATGACAACTGCCAGAAGGAAATAGCCGAGCGTGGTTGGTGAGCACCTGTAGTCCCAGCTACTTGGAAGGCTGAGGCAAGAGAAAGGCTTAAACCCAGGAGTTGGAGGTTGCTGTGAGCTGTGACACCACAACACTCTACCAAGGGTGACATGGTGAGACTCTGTCTCAAAAAAAAAAGAGAGAGAGAAAGAATGGAAAATTAAAAATGTTCTAGAGAAGGGGGAAAAGTAATGGAGCATTTTTGTTCAGAAAGAGCTACCATGAGGAGAGGTTGCCAGACTACTCAGAAACAGCCATCAGCCTAGTAAAGAAAAGCACCCAACGGGGACACTAACAAAGTGTATCTTCACTCTTTTGAGAGCAATCTTGTCTTTTTAGGCTATTGTAATTGTATTTTTGCATCAAAAACAGATTCAAATAATGCATTGGCGCTGTCATTTATTTGGACTCTGATGGAAGTGGATTGGATGAAATAATTTTCGTGAAATCTCTATGCACAGATAGAGAAGTTCATAATTTAGGAAATAGCACAATTACTTTTCTGATAGTTCTTTTTACACTTTATTTTCTCTTCCAGAGCTCCAAATACTTCCTTAGTGCTTTATTCTTCTTTACAGATTTGTTTTCAGTTGCCCAACTCTCAAAGGTGTATGCTCAGCAAAATTCAAATGAACTTTTCTACTCTCTTGTTCTAATTCCAGTTTACAGGCATTTTTGTTTTCTTAACAAAATAAGTAGGTGGCTAGCAAAAGGAGACCATCGGGACTTAATTGGTTCTGTCCCTGAAACCACAGGAAACTGGAGATGCTGGCCAAACATTCAATTTTCAGTGTTTCATACAGAAATTTGGTCAATCTTTTGATTATTTTCTCAGTTCTCTACAGTCTTCCAAAACTTTTTTTTATCTCACCATTTCCTGAAATAACCAGTGCAACGTGGTATCCATCTCATACACACAATGGCTATGAGTAATTCCTGCAGATGCCAAAGCTCTCTGGAAGTTTTTGAATTGTAGTTTTAATTTTTATTTTATTTTATTTTTTATTGTGGTTTTTGTTTTTATTTTATTGTTATTGTGGTCCTATAACTCAGAGACAATGAAGATAAAATTACAGCTATCACCAAAGGGCTACTTAAAGCTCTAGTCGAGCGACCCCTGCAGAAATCCTGCACCTCACTCCCCCTCTCCTATTCTCACTTTTACTTTCAGGGTCCCTATTCACTGTTGTGAGAGGATAATCTTTTACATGTGAATATATAATTTGGGTTTCTCTTTAATTATTGTCACGTTTTCTTGTATTTAACTTATGAATCATTGCCATTTTGCATCATTTTGGTTTCTGAGCTATTTTCCAGGCAGTTGAAAGCCATTCTTATGTATCTAATATTTAAGTCATATAGGTCCTATGATAGTAAGACTAGAATGGACAGAGAGTATGCTAAAGAAGAGATGATTTACGGGAACAGTACAATTTATTCACATAGCAGTGTCCTGGAATACACACGAGGACTTAGCTCTTCTCTCCCTAGTCCCAAAGGACACAAATTGAACCAGTGCGAGGTTGTATATTTGTTCTAAGAATGATACTTGTACAATCTGTGCTGAGAACAGAAGTTTGTGCATGTGCGTTCCAAGGCACTGGAGGTGTAATAGCCAAGACCCGGAGGGGTGTGGTACAACGGGATCTAAGATCCCTCCTAATCCTGAGATTCCACAGTTCTCTAAATTCATTGTGGGATGGGAACTGCATACAGAATATACAATATGGGTGCATAGACTAGGTATAGAAATCACAGGGAAAATTCAGAAAGCCACATTTTTTGAAAATTCTCACTAGAAGTATAAACTCGTGTGTTGTTTTCCCAGCCCTGGCTCTGTCCCAACTTGCAGTGTAGGGGTTGTCAGTGAACAGTTTAATGCTTTAGTGCTTGTTATACGTTTGTAAGAGAAAGAGTGACAGCCTGGTGTCACAGGGACTGGAATAATGACACCTGGTTTTGGATCTGGGTCTTGCCACAGATGTGCTGTGGCTCAGTCATTTCACCTGTGTAGGTTTTTGCTTTCTCACAGGTAAAACAAATTGGATTAGTAAACATTGAAGGTTCTTCCTGCTTTGATATTTATTCTTAGAGTAAGAACACAGCTCAGGGGTGTTGATTAAAAACCAGCAAGGGACTATAATGGCACTTGGGCTTATGAAGCACACAACTATTGTTTTTCATTGTCTTTCCTGTCTGGCCGTAGGAAATACTTTCAGCATCAGTAAGCAAGATTAAATGTATTTCCAGGTTATTAACATCTGTTAGGGTTAACTATTGACGTCCTCCTGTGAGCAGGAGACTCTTTCAAATATTCAATCACTGAATTATTGAGCACTTATAAAGTTGCAAACACTGAGGCCCAAGGTGCTGGGGATGAAATGGTAGCTCAGATATGAGGACATACACACTCCTTTACTTGAGAAGTTCACTATCTGGTAGACAAACAAAACGTAGCAGGCAATAATAACAAGCTGGCCTACCGAAGCATAAAGATTCATGATTAAAAGGAGGACAAAGGGCTTGGAAAATGCACATGACTTGTTCTGGACACTCTAAGGAAAAAAAAAAAAAAAAGACTGGGTGCTGAGTTTTTCTTCTTCCACTTGGTAGGAATAAGGCTCAGCATGCTGAGTCATCAAGGCTGAAAATGCAGTGGCACTTAATTGCACTGTGCAGAAAGAGTGCAGTTCGCCGTCACGACTTGTTACAGAAACAGATCACTGTTCGGTGAGGTTAATCCACTTTGAACATGATACGGCACGAAGAGGTCGACATCCAGCACTTCCCTCCTCTCCATTTGAATTCAGCCTAGAGCCCCACCGGCAGCCAGCATGGGTGCTGTTTGCACAAGACACATTTCTGCTCATGATTAATATTAGCTTCAGAGTGTAGTTTGCAGAATCAGATCAACAGACATCAGTTTTCTGCTTTCCTTTCTTCCCGTCTTCTGTCCCAGTCCACTCTCCCCGACGGTAAATGGTGTGGGTAGGCAAAGGAGTTTTAGACAAACATTGAAAGGCTCCCTTATTTGCAGACTGCAGCTTGGGACTGATATTTTCTGTCTATCGGAGAGCCCTTGGGCAGTGAATTGCTTCATTGTTTTCAGAGGAGTGCAATTCAGCGGGACATGTGGGTGTCTAATTCAAAGACGCAGTTCTTCTGAGCCGGCACGATGGTGTGATGCTGGCCCCAAGAAACAGGGTTGGTTTGTAATCTAATTCAGAAAGGCTGTTAAAAATGCAAAAACAAAGCAGGCATTTCACATGTGCAAAAGGTCACTTGTAAAAAGTCCCCATGGAATTCATATTAATTTAGGTCTGATAATTTTTTTGATACAGACAATGGTATTCTCAGCCATTTCTCAAAAATAAGTTAGGCATTAGGAAAATATTTTAAAACAATTTCCTATACTGCTTTTATCTTAAAATAGTCATGACGGTGCTGGACTGTCCACATGGAAGGATGCATTTATTTATTCTATTTATACCAACTCGGTTTCAAAAATTATTTTAAGTAGCCAGGCGAGCAGCAAGAAGTCCTCCCTAATTACAAACTCAAAGTGGGTTTGGCTTCTACTTGGGAACACTATCCTGCTTAAAATTTCATTCCACTTGCTCAAAATGATAATGACATGAAAGTCTAAGCAGTGCCAAAGGTTTGCCAGTAAGTGCACAAAAGAGCAGGACTTACTGGACATCTCAGGAGGAAAAGCTCTTCAGGGCGGCCAGCTCTAACATGGGCCGGCAAATACTCTTGGCGCAAACTTCAAGCACAAATAGTGCATCTGGGGCTACAACAGCACCCTCACAGGCCCGCTGACTGACCCAGCAGGAAAGTAGACCAGAAAGAAAAACCCATTGTTTACCCAGGATTTGCTTTGGCTATATTCAGAAATGTGGTCTCTACCAAGTCAGCCACTTCTATGCTGTCAGCTGTGGGCTTTATTGAACTATCTTTAAAAACATCTCCTTTATAAAAGCTTGGGTTCTTTGATCCACCACAGACAGTTCAATCCTTGCGAATATATATAAATTCCAGGCTACCTTTTTAAGAATAAGTAGCTATATGGGATATTATATAAGTTTTGATGTACACAAAAATCAAGAAACATAAACTCACACAGTCAGAAACAAATGAAGCCCTCCCAGTGACACGGATGAGCCAAGCAAAGTGAAACTTACACAGGTGAATCAGAAAGGACGCTGACGACTGTGTTTCTTAGACATGAAATAATGAACCATAACACAGTCTTAAAATGTTTGTAGTGACCTATGGGCACTCAGTATAAATTTACTCACCTTCTCATTTCCTCAGTCCATTTCTTTACTCTATTTCTGGCCCTAAAACATCACCAAAACTCTTCTTATCAAATTAGGAATGATCACTTTCAGAGATTTACGTTCACTTAAGCATTATAAAAGCTACCCATGTAACCAATACATTTGTGCCCCCTGGATATTTTGAAATGAAAACAAAAAAGAAATCTGCATTGTAGCATTGGCCAGTTTTGACCACGCCCTCCTTGCAATGTGTTCTTTTCTTGTCTTCTCTGAAGCTGCTTTTCTTCTGGTGCCTTTCCTGCTCCAAGTCTTCCTTTTATCACGGACTTCTCCTGTACCTTTTCTTAAATGTCATGTTTCCTCGGGTCCTGACTTGCCCACTCATCTAATTTTACATTCTCTTTCTGAGCCATCAGAAGAGAAGGTGGTTCGTGCCTTAGTTAGGAGATGATTGCAGCAAGCACCTCCATTTCAGCTCTTTTATTGACCTCCAGTCCTACACGGTCACTCGTCTGCTGGAAATGACGACATGGACACCCAGTACACTCCTCACACTGAGGATATCCAAGAGGGAATGGGTCCCCTCATTACTTCCTGTGTGCCCTTAAGTGGCATAGCATCTACTGCAAGGAGAAATGGGGACTCATCACTGCCTCCTTCCTGCCCATCACTGCCTCCCTCCTTCCCATCACTCCCTCCTTCCCATCACTACCTCCTTCCTGTCCATCACTGCCTCCTTCCTGCCCATCACTGCCTCCTTCCTGCCCATCACTGCCTCCTTCCTGCCCATCACGGCCCCCTTCCTGCCCATCACGGCCTCTTTCCTGCCCATCACGGCCTCCTTCCTGCCCATCACTGCCTCCTTCCTGCCCAT
>NW_003852471.1:824140-832943 GCF_000181295.1 Otolemur garnettii | reverse complement strand
CCCATCACGGCCTCCTTCCTGCCCATCACTGCCTCCTTCCTGCCCATCACTACCTCCCTCCTGCCCGTCACTGCCTCCTTCCTTCCCATCATGGCCTCCTTCCTGCCCACCACTGCCTCCTTCTTGCCCACCACTGCCTCCTTCCTGCCCACCACTGCCTCCTTCCTGCCCACCACTGCCTCCTTCCTGCCCATCACTGCCTCCTACCTTCCTCCTACCTTCCCATCACTGCCTCTTGCCTTCCTCCTACCTTCCCATCACTGCCTCTTTCCTGCCCATCACTGCCTCCTTCCTACCCATCACTGCCTCCCTCCTTCCCATCACTCCCTCCTTCCCATCACTGCCTCTTTCCTGCCCATCACTGCCTCCTTCCTGCCCATCACTGCCTCCTTCCTGCCCATCACTGCCATATTCCAGCCTCAGCAGGGCTTGTTGAGTTTACTTTTCTTAAAGCCTCCTGAATCTGCCCCTTCTTTTTCTCTTCTGCCACCAGCTACCACCTCCCACACCCATCCAGGGGCTCCAACAACATAATACATTTTTCAGCCAGATTGATAGTTTTAGTAAACATCTATCTTGACACCTGAAAATGGATTTGCATTTTCCCTGAGATAAATTTCAAAATATGTCCCATAAGGTGCAGTGCTGGCCTCTCTCCATCAACACTTAGGGGCACAACTATTCACAGGCAGTGCTGAGGCTCCATTAGTTTAGTTGGAGTCTGGTCTTCCCTGTCTCAAGGCATCTACTGCTCTGTTCTCTTTGCTGTAGAGAGATTTACTCTTAGAATCCCAGTCCCCTTGCCAAATGCTCTGCCAGCCCCGTATATGTACTTGATCATAATCATCAATACATTTTTATTCTAGCAGCATTTTAAACAAATTTCTTCCAATACACTGTAAACTCCATAATAGCAAGATCTAATTTATTGCAATTTCCCCAAGTAGTTAGGAACATAGAGCCTCAATAAATATTTTAAGGGAATAAATGATGAATTTTTATTTGCATTTTTGTGTAATAATAGGTATAATTTATAAGTAATTTAAAAATGCTTTCCAGAACTTTTGGGTTAAAAATACATCTTTGGATTTATTCATAGAATTAAATTCTGACATTTGGATGCTGGTTGATCTTTGAAGGAGATAATAATGCCGTATTTCTATCACTTCCTTATATGAAATTCAAGTATTTCCCACAAACCACTTGTGTGTGTGTGTGTGTGTGTGTGTGTGTGTGTAAAAGAAAAACTAAACCCAAATGAGTGGTGGCAAGATGAAATTTGGAAATTTTATGTCAAAATTATTTATTTCTCCAATTCACTCATGTTGTTCTGCTTCTGTAGAGGGGATAAGAAAATGGTGATGAAAGGTCTTAGCCACAGGGAGGCCGGAGAGGAAGACGGAACAACAGGCGGAGACACCCCTTCCTCTGTCCTGCTGCCCGCCATCAACCAGCTACCACCCTAGAGGAAAGGAGAGGAATCCTTTAACTGACCACGTGGAATCCTCAGTCGACTGAGCACTTCCCCAAAAAAGAGATTTGAGTTACCCACAAGTTTGAATAAAGACTTGTAAGTTGGGTTCAGTTTGGGGGAAGTCAAACAGAATTACATTTCTGATCCTCTGAGCCATCGTGTAAAAGTTTAAATCAAATGTGGAAGAAATCAAGTCCTCAGTCATTCTCAGTATAGCATTTTGGAGCCTGCCTGCTCTCAGAACATGACGGCCAGGTCTCAGACGACTAATGGACTCAAGAATGAAAAGCCTCCATCTCAGATGTGCAATATTATCCTTTCCCAACTATCCTTTTACTTAAAATGTCTTTCTTTTGTAACCTGATCCATACCCCCCCAATACCAACTCCTTCTAGAAATAATTTGCAAGACAATAAGTGGTAAAACATAGCGTCCAAGAACACAAAGACCCACCAAACACTGGAAGACAAGGACTGCTTTCCTTGACTTTAGACGGGCGGCTTCTTTGATTCCTCCACTTTTCCCCTTTTCAACACCACTCACATCTCCCCTCTCCGTCTCCTATTCCTCTCACCCTTCATTTTTCCTTATATGGTACAACAATTTTTTTTTAAAGAACAAAAATTTAAAATGGAGAGTTTCCACTTTTTGAAACTCTTCTAGACTCAGGTGACTCTTTTAAAGTGTTGACGGGGCATAAAAATCAAGAGTTGAGGAAGGAAGTGATTAAGATAGAAGACGAATGATGCATAAAACATGACTCAGAGAATAAGTTTTCTCCCTGCCCACGTGGAGCTTCCCGGCTATAAGTTTCTGTTGTTAGTGCTGAACACAAACTTACTTACATAAAACTGTTGGTAATGTAATAATTGCAGCACATTGACAGATATTTCTCTGGACAACTAAACTCAGAATAGAAAGTAAAGTAAAACTCTTGCAATTGACATCCTTGATTAACATTACTCAGTTCATGAAGGAGAAGTCCCCCCCACACACATTCATACACACTGTGCTAGAATTTACATGGCAGTCTGTGGCCTTAGGGTTGTGAAAAACTTGTAGAATTTCCTAATGACTTTATAGAAAATCAACAGACAATACTACATTGATACAAATATATTAGAAAAATTAAATGTAACTTTGATCACTTCATTCAGAAAAGGTCCACACACAAAAAAAAAAAAGAAAGAAAGAAAGAAAAGAGAAGGTCAACATATCATGGGCATCACCTTCACTGCTATATCCCACATCACTGTATGGAAATCCCAGAATTGGTTTAATTAATGCCCTATAGTTGGATGTTTCTGTTGTTAAAGTGTTTCAGAAAAGCCCAAATTACACTCCCCTGATAAATTACCTTTAGTGTATTCATTTCAAAAAGAATTAAAACATGTATTTTCCTCCAGGAACCTCAAAATGTAAAAAACCCTTATTTTAAAGGCTTAATATTACACATCATCCCTTAATGGTGTGATAAAGTTTGCAATTTAAGAACAGTCCTTAGAACAGCAAATAACTTAGGTGGGAAAAAGTTACAATAAAAATTTTGGCTTTTTAAAAATGTAGAGTTTATGCTAAAATAGAAAAAAAAGGAAATTCTATTTCTCAAAAATTTAAAATACATAAAGTATATCTTTTGTAACCTGATGTATACCCCCCCAAACGTCAACTGCTTCTAGAAATAATTTCCAAGACAGTAAGTAGTAAAACAGAGTGTCCAAGAAAACATTTGGAAAATCCCTCCAGAATCAATGTTATCTATTGTCAAGTGGTTTGAATACCAATCAACGGATTACAAGTTTTGTTTAACTTAAAAACTAATTTATGGGTTAATTTGCTAAACAATTCACTAAAAAGGATTTCCCTTCAGAAAAGAAAAATAAAAAGACTTTATTTCAGCAAGTAGTTTGCAAACCTGCAAGAAGCAGCCTCCAGTGTAACACAAAGAGGCACTCCCAGAGAACAAAGAGAGGGGTCATCTTTATAGAGAAAGTTTCGGCCATGGTTACCACTCTGGTTCTGTATGCAAATGCAGGATGAAAACATGTTTAGTTCTATGGGGTTTCTTTATAGATTTCTTCAGCTTAAAAAAAAATTTTAAATATTATAGGGTACTGGGCGGTGCCTGTGGCTCAAAAGAGTAAGGCACAGGCCCCATATGCTGGAGGTGTTGGGTTCAATCCCAGCCCTGGCCAAAAAAAAAAAAAAAAAAAATATATATATATATATACACACACACACACATATATATATGATAGGGTACAATGTTTTTGTTACATGAATACACTGTATAATGCTCAAGTCAGGGCTTTCCCTGTGCCCCTCAGCAGGGCAGAGTCGTTGGTACCCAATTGATAACTTTTTATCTCTCTCCCCGTCCACACATCCTGGTTTCCAATGTCCTTTACTGCTCTGCGTGTGCCCATCATTGAGCTCCCACGGATTAGTGAGAACATGTGGTGCCAACTTGTTTAGTCTGCTTGGTTGACACAGTTCACAGTTGATTGGTGGTGAAATGGGATTTTCTGACAACTGTTGATTTAGGAAACGTGACCAATGACATCGATGAAAGTCCCATAGTTACAAAAGTGTGGGTGTTTCCTGGAAATACAGATGGTGCGGGTGATCCCTAGTTAGCAAGGGGCCACTGGGCTCTATTTTACATGTAGATCCAATTAGTCACTCAGAAGCCATCTTGAAGAATTGACTCAGGGTTCACACTTACTAACTTGCAGGCAAATTTTTGAAAAGTACAGGTTCTTATCTTTAACATAAAAAGCTTTAGCATAAAATCACGGTAACCTCCTCTTTGATTATCTCAGTAGGTTACTGGAGAGGAATAAAGAAAGGACCTTTGAATATTGAAGATGATTGCTAGCAAATACATGAGCAAAGTTACAAAATGTCTTATTATTTTAGGCAAAAATGATTCTGCATATTTTATTTGCCTTTATTTTAGAATGAACATACTATGGTGTCCACAGTAACGGTATATCCACAAACAGTGTAAGTGATGGTTAATTCTCTTTCAGTCCAAAAGTATTAGTGAGAGACGGAAAACGTAGTCTAGCTACCTGCATAATGGTGATGATATTTCTTATACCAAATCATGTACTAGGAAAGAAATTATAAAACTGCAATTCTTCTAGGACAGGCATGCGACACTCGCATATTTGAAGACTCTCAGTATCTCGCTGAGAACTATGTCTATCCCAGGCATGTCAGAAGTGAAGTGGGAAGTAATGAAAGAAAAGGCATCTTCAAACTACAGCCCGTGGGCCACATGCCACCCGCCTAGGACACTTATCCAGCCCACCAGGTACTTTTGCCACCGCTGCCTGTCCTGCTTAGTAGCCAACTCGTCCCAGGGCCTGCAAGTCCAGCCCTCCAATGGTCTGAGGGGCAGTTAACTGGCCCCCTGTTTAAAAAGTTTAAGGACCCCGATAGACCTTTGGCTGCATGAGGCATGTTTGACCTCTTTCTAGTTATAAAAAGGATCCTTAAGGAGCCAGCACCCTGGCACACCGAATGAGGTTATATGTAGCTGAACTCCACAAAGAAAAACCATAGAGAATGGTAATTCCAAATGCAACTGGAGAATAAAGATGTCTTAAGCATATTTAGTCCTAGTTTTTAAAATACAACATGTCATTGCCCATGAGTTATGATTTGGGAAGTTCATACTTCCTAAAAATAAATAATCATAGCAAAATAAAGTCAGATTTTACAATTGTCCCTCTCTGTACTGATATATGTTTAATGTGGGACTCAAAAGCTGTAGGCTTCTGCTGAAGAGGGATAAAAGAATCAGTGCCTTAGTTGCTACAGTTTCCAAATCGACCATTTTCCTGTACAAAGCCAGATTTGGAAGGCTTACACGAGAATAGGTTCCTTGGTGTGCTCCCAGAGCCTCTGCTTCCGGCCGGACCCAGAAACACACCAGCAGTGGCCCATCTTGTGATCCTTTGGCTCCTCTGCTCTGACCACCAGCCAGAAACTGGGGGTGGAAAAGAGAATCAACGCTCACAGAAACACTTCCAGTTTTTAGAAAATACAAAATTGAAACTAACCAAAAATATGGGGGGTGAAGGGAAGGGTCAGGAATAAGTGGTACAAATTCTGTCTTGCACGTTGGCAGAAAAGTCACCGAGACATTAAGCTCCGTGGCAGCAGTGGCCCTGTCTGTCGTTACTTTTCTCCTTTCCCTAAAACCTAATATCAGGGTTGTGCCCTTAATAGCTGCTCAGTAAATATTTATGGAACGAATACAAAGAGAGACTAAATTATTTGTAATGTGGCTGAAGGAGAGAAACTTTAGTCGGCTACAGACCATCTTCCTGTTTATTCTTCTCTAGGTGGAAAACATTACATGCTTTCTTCATTAAAATAAGGGCCTTAGAACACTTACTAAAAATCAGCAGCATCCGGGATGCATGTTATGAGCCTTCCAGAGGTGGCTAAGGAACAAAAGCAGAGCAGAGCCTTTGCTGACCAGTATTTGTATCCATAAAGTGCTGACCCAATTTCTACTGACCATTGCTATGAAGAAGATGCTTTGTCTGGTCTCGACAGCCTCACTGATTTTGTGTGCAGCGGGCATCAACTTAGAAACTATGCCTATAACCCGTGTGGTAAAAGAGGAAAAGGATTATGAAATATCCTCTCAGATCACATGTGGCTGCAGGGCAAAGAGGTCGGGAGTTGGGGGAAGGATTGAACAGCTCCATCCATTGTGCAGAGACGTTTGCCATCTTTGCCTACCGCTTTGTGGAAGCAGAGGTTGCCAAGTTGCAGAGACACCACCCTTACCCTTGAAGATCGTATGCTCTGGTAACCAACGCATCAGCTATCCATTTGTTATAGTAATTTCTTCAGTCCAAAACGTAACTTACTTCATTAAACAAAGTTAATAATTCTGGTGTACATTTCCACCTTTCATTATAAGATCCAGCTGTTTTGCAGTTATCTATACTTTTAATGATTAATGTTTATTATACGTTTAATGATTAAGGTTTATTATATTAAATCTCTTTCCACCCTGACTTCTGTTTTGATTACTACTTTCATGTGCAATATTCTGCAGTGACACATACACTATATGACGTGATGTGGAGTGAGAAATGGGGAGAGATTGGAATGCACAGACTAAAATCTTTCCCAGATTTAAGGTTGCCCTATGGGATCATTAGTTGGAGATATGTCCTGAATGTTTTGTGATTTTACGTTATGAGGCTTTCTGAACATTTCCTGAAGTAATACCATTTTTTTCATATATTTCATATATTTATAAAAGGTAATTCTGCAACTCAAGACACTTATATTTTCATAGTTTTTATTTATTATGGGTATGTAATCGTTGTATATATTTATAGAGTACCAAAATATTTTTTAATTAATATACCTCTTTTAAAAAGAGACTTCTACATTTTCAAGATAATATTGTAATGTTTAATGAATGTAATAATACTCTATAGAAAATCTGTATTGGAATGTTTTTGTTTGACATCAAAAATCTTACAACTAGTTGTCCTTTTTTTTCTTTCTTTTTTTTTTTTGTAGAAACAGAGTCTCACTTTATCACCCTCAATAGAGTGCTGTGCTGTCACAGCTCACAGCAACCTCCAACTCCTGGGCTTAGGCAATTCTCTTGCCTCAGCCTCCTGAGTGGCTGGGACTGCAGGCGGCCACCACAACACCTGGCTATTTTTTTGTTGCAGTTTGGCTGGGGCTGGGTTTGAACCCACCACCCTCAGTATATGGGGTCAGTGCCCCTACCCACTGAGCCACAAGCACTGCCCACAACCAGTTGTCTTTTTAACTACATGTCTTAAAATTTTCTTCCATATACACACCTCTCATCACACACACACACACACTCTCTCTCTCTCACATTCATACTCCCACCCTTGCCTCCTCTGATGGATCTGTTAGCATCTGTCTTATTCAGGCTGTACACCATATGGTAATACTGTGAAGTCCATCCCTCTCCTGTTCTCCTGGGTTATCTTCCCATCAATCCTAACTCTTCCTACTCAGCCTCCCCAGGACAACGTAAGATGCAAGTGGTCAGTCTCATAATTGAAAGCACATCTCTGAACACACTGTTCCAGAAAAGTCCTTTTCTGCTTCAACCCCAGGAGTAGGACTAGCTATTATAACAACTCTCAAAGAAGCACTTGTATAATTCAGAAGAACATTTCCCTTGATAGCTGGCTGAATTTTTGCCCTTAAGGAAGCACACAGGAAGAGCACTCACTAGTCCTGGCAGAGATGACCAGAAACTGGGCAAGTGTCCCCAGAAAGTCCCAGCTTCCCTGACCTTTTGTCATCTCTTCCCTCCCAAATCTATTTTGGAGGGCATCCCACGGATAACACAGGCTTGGGTAAATATCCCCAGCCGCTGAGAGTATTTATGTGAAAGCAGGATCATAAACACACACTGAGGACACACACGCAGGCACATGTGTGCCTCTAAGGCGTAAGTGCACGCTACTGGTGACCCCCAGGACTGTTGCTGACCAGCTGGAGAGCCAAATGTTAGACTTGTGGTGAGGAGAGAAAAGCATTTTCTCAATTTCTTTTCCCATTTACCAGAAAACGCTTTGTGAAATGACTTTAACCCTAAAAAGCAACCTTTGCATTTTAAAGTTCCCTATTAGTAACAGAGGCTACTTACTCCAAATCTAGCCTGCAACGTTTTGTTCAAATGCAGTTCTCTAATAACTAGACCAATTGCAGATATACCCTATTATGGGAGGGGGAGTGTTGTTCCACGCGGAGAGGAGACGGGGAGCAGTTGTAATGCATAAAATAAAATTCTTCACTGGCTCAGGGCTGCTGTGTGTGAGCATTGAGCAGGGTCCTTGGAAATATATTTCCAATGTTCTATCTTCAAGACACGAGGTTTTCTTAACATTTCTGAAGCAATACCAGGTATGCAGTTTCATGTAAGTGTCAAGTGCATTCTCCTAGGTGGTCTACATATGAATGCAAGGAACTTTACCTATTAAGGACCACAGTTAGCCAATAGGGCACTTTTGTGCAAATTAGAAAGAGGTACTGCTCCCTGGGAGAGAGAAATAGGAAAAGTCCCCCCTGTAGGCATATGCAGCTCCTCCCAGGAAACGGTAAGGCAATAAAAGCAAAAAAGAAAAAAAGCCTTCCCTTCCATCCAGTGGAAGAACTCCACTCAGGGATCTGGGTGAGTAAAACAGGGCTCTGTTTCAGTCTCCGTCCTCCTGATTGGTCCAGGCCTCCACACAGCCGGCACATCTGTTTCAGTCTCCGCCCTCCTGATTGGTCCAGGCCTCCACACAGCCGGCACATCTG
>NW_003852471.1:816414-824063 GCF_000181295.1 Otolemur garnettii | reverse complement strand
GCCCAGGCCTCTACACAGCTGGCACATCTGTTTCAGTCTCCGCCCTCCTGATTGGCCCAGGCCTCTACACAGCTGGCACATCTGTTTCAGTCTCCACCCTCCTGATTGGTCCAGGCCTCTACACAGATGGCACATCTGTTTCAGTCTCCGCCCTCCTGATTGGTCCAGGCCTCTACACAGACAGTACATCTGTTTCAGTCTCCGCCCTCCTGATTGGTCCAGGCCTCCACACAGCCGGCACAAACTAGCAGGGCTGACCTGCTTCCAAATTCCTGACTGACTGAATCCCTGAAGGTGCTGGCCTGCTGTGCACACCTGCGTTTACTAAGAGCTATAATTCTTTCTCTTGGTACTTTTGTAGCACCTAAAGCATTATCATCCAGGGCTTAATCTGCAGAAGGCTTCAAAAGAATTCACCAAAACAAGAAAAAATGGACAGAACACGTGACCACAGCACATAAACAAGGAGGCTGGGTAGTTCTCTCCAGGGGAGGGAAAGGGGCCTTCCGCACTCGTTACAGGAGAAGGTGGGAAGCATCTACTCATTCGCTCTACTGGTCAGGCTGACCATCACAAGACAAGAAGAACATTATAGGCACAATTCACTGCAGAAACTGAGCTCTGCTAGGACATGTATTTTTTAGATGAACAGTAATAATACACAGCGTATTGTTAGAGCTGACGCTAAATAAAGGGTGCTTCTAAGAATTCCACAAACCCAGCCTCACATCCACAAGCGTCCCCCACAAGCATCCCCTTCACATAATGAATGGGTGTGGAAGCCACATTCATTCTCTCTCGCTCATAAACGCGTTGCTTATTCAAGGCTCATATGCTAGCTTATCACAGTTTTAAACAACCAGAAAGTAGATGTTCACGTCTTTCCATTTTTCATTATTCTACTTCTAGAAGGTCCCTTCCACCTCCCAAATTTAATTGTCTGGAGGACAGAGCCAATAGAAACGTTGCTTTAAATCTTTTTCTTTTTTTCTGTTATAGTTTATTGGGGAATATTCCATGCGTCAAGAGACAAAATTACAGCAAAGTCAGCCTAAAGATCCCAGTTCGCTTTATTTGCAATTATAGAATTAGGTAACATCCATTTCATACAATAATTTAAGTGTCCAAAGAGCTGAGCAGAAGAGGTTGGCTTAACAGATCAAGAAGAGCTGAAGAAAGCAGGAGCAAAAACAGCATCGACCAGTTACTTTTAAGAAAGAACAATGGAAAAATAACGAATTAGTTATTATCAGGTTACTACAGCTACTTTTATTTTTTTTCTGTAAGGATGAAATTAGAAGGAACTTCATTATCATGCCAAACAAAGATTTAAACGGGCCTGTTTGGGAAATTGGCTGTTACCTCTCTTCTGATTTCTGGGACGGTCAGATAACAACTTAGTTTAGGTCTGGTGATGTGGAACTTTAGCATGAGTGGCTCCATTTTAATTTATAATCTGGTCTCTTGGAGCCCAGGGCAGAAGCTGAGTCCAAAACAATGTCTTCCTGTAACTTTTACTTAACACGTGGAGATTATTTGTATTCCAGGCTGTAAAACTGTACTAATTCACTGTAGTTGTGTCAACATGGAAAAAAAAAAAATGCTTAAAGATTTTTGGACAATGGCAAAGGTCAAGGAAGCAGGTCTTGTAGAAAAAAATAACACAACATTTTAACGGTTGAAACTGTGTAGCATCCTGTACCTCTGGGAGGTTTTTCAAAGAAGTTGTTAAAAAGAGGAAATTGCTTTGACCAAATTGGCTCCCACCAAAACGACTGACCCCCCAATTGTGTGTGTGTGAACATGATAAAAGCTATGTCATGATTTCATTTCCTTAGCTCTTAAGTCTAGTGTTTGGTGCAAATGCTTAGGACCCGAATACAAAGTTCCTGAGTTAAAGAAATGGAAGTTTACCTCCTAAGGATGAGTTACGAGTTTCACCATTGGGGCCTAGAACATTCGGACTCAGAAATCTCCAATCTATTAACATGTAACATACAATTGGAATACAAGGGACTAAGAATAGCAAGAAGAAACCCCAACCCGCTCAAAGTCCTTGAGTGCTGGGTAAGAGTTTCCCCTGCCATGAAGATATTTTACACCAGTCTGACGACTTATCTGATTGTAGTCATTCCAGGGAACTCTGGGCGTTTAAGGATAAAAATACAACCTCTGGTAAACCCTGCCTTAGGATTTAAAAAATTCAAATGCTTGCAAGGACCCAGTAGAAATGTGAGTGAAGCAGGGGGAGGGCCTGCCTCTAAAACACGTAGAATTATTTTGTATTTCCCTGAAGAAATACACCCTTGCTTGAAGTGTGGTTGTGTTGGCATGGTGTGGCATTTGTACCTCACAGTGAACAGAGACGTGAGCAGAGAGAAATATTTCTAATATTAAAAGGACGTCCACAAAAGCAAATGGCTGTGCTGGTGTGATGGTGATAATTGGCAGCTGCTATTCAGCCTCCGTGTCAGGGAGACAAAGCGAGTGATCGCATTAGTGGTGTCCTAGAAAGCTCCTGTCCTGTCTGACAGAGGTGGCTGCGTCTCAGCCCGTACTTTGTTACTGCATGGAAATAGGTCGATTTGTTTTTCCCTTATCTTCCAATTTTTTCCAAGAGAAGATGGACATACCGATTTTTAGTAGTCTCTCAATTTTAAATTGTTAGCTTAACTTCTGTAAAAACTGTGTCAGTCAGGGAAAATGCACAGTGGAACAGTTGTTACCAAAGGCCCTTCATTTGGAAACCTCTGATGGACACCATGCAGTATAAGATTAAAGGGACCCCAGATATTCTTGGAATTTACAAAACAGAAATCAACGAGTAAGCAGCGACCTGCAGCCCAGTGTGGAAGAGTTTGCTTTCACGTGTGAGGCAGAGCACGTCCTTGAGCTGTTTTCACTCACTACAGAATAGAAGGGGTTGGGGCAGCCTCCCAAGTGTGTCTATGATTCCCTGACCTGTTGCTTGCAGCTTTTCCTGAACAATCAGCACTTGCATTGTGAACTTGGGAAGGACAGGCCCTGTTTCGGTTGCCTGGTTTCCCTCTGGATGTGTGTCTGTGTCTGCAGATCACTTGGTGAGAAAGTGCCTTAGTTTCTCCGCTGGATCAGGAGTTCTGTCTGTGCTGGTAATTGTTACTGCGTGAGTTCCTAGAAGATGACGTCAGTGCATTTAAGAAACAGGACCATGCCAGTTGTCAAATAGATGAGTTGCCTGTGAAAGATATGGCCAAGGTCAAGAACCCAAGTCTGTTGATCTTCCATGGCCGCCCTCGTGCTCCCTGTTCCATCCTACAGAAGATTATAGCCAGAGGAGGCTGAGCAAAATGAGGGAGGTACAAAAACTCAAATACCGCATGATCCCTGTTATATGTGGACTGTATTAATGAAACCGGTTGAACTCGCAGAAGCAGAGAGTAGGATGTTCGTTGCTAGGGATTTGGGGGAGTGTGCAAGGGGCAGATGTTGGTCAAAGGGCGAAAAGTTTCATTTAGACAAGATGAATAAGTTCTGCAGATCTATCGCACATGGTAGTGCCGATAGCCAGTGTGCTGCATGTTTAAAATGTTCTAAGAGAGATCTTAATCATTCTCACCACAAAAATATGATTAGCATGTGAGGCGATAAGTAGGTTGATCAGCTTGAAATCTTTTTGGGGAGCAGAGTCTTACTCTATTACCCTTGATAGAGTTCTGTGGTATCATGGCTTACAGTAACCTCAAACTCTTAGTCTCAGCCTTCTAGAGTGCTAGGATTACAGGCATGATCCATCCTGCCTAGCCTAATCATCTTGATTTAATAATGTAATAATGTCTATTATATATCAAAACATCACATCGTGCACTCTAAACCTATATACATTTTATTTGTCAATTATACCTTGATAAAACTTTTGGGGGGGATAAAATAAAATATTCCAGGCAAATATATACAGTTTCACTTGTTTGAACTTGAGGCACAAATTCATTCCCAGACTACCTTTAGTCGATGGGCTAGCCATCTTAGGAAACTTAAGAGAACCTTTCGCACGAGGCTACTCCTAGTACTTCTTGACTTCCAGTTTTTATTCCAAGAAATAAATGTCTTTAGACCTCACCTAACCACCTCAGTTGTATTACAGCAGAGAGAAACAGAGACCACGTTTCTATCCAGAATAGAGATCAAACAGAAAAGCTCTCTTCCTTAAGTCTTGGCTTGGTCCAAGGTGAACAACAATCTTCCTTCTTCTTAAGCCCTCTTTGGTCACACTTGGACTATTCTGTTCTCTAAAGCAGAGTATCTCACAAATCACAATTTTGAAACAACTGCCAGCACCTTCTCTCTCTCTCCTTACCCCATCCTCCCTCTTTCTTGCCCTCTCCTAATGCATTCCCCTATGTCAGGGGTCCTCAAACTTTTTAAACAGGGGGCCAGTTCACTGTCCCTCAGACCACTGGAGGGCTGGACTGCGGGCCCCGGGATGAGTCGGCTGCTAAGCAGGACAGGCAGTGGTGGCAAAAACACCCGGAGGGCCTGATAAATGCCCTAGGCGGGCGGCATGTGGCCCACGGGCCATAGTTTGAGGACGCCTGCCCTGTGTCATATCCCACAATTTTCCAGAATACAATGGAAGTAATTTTAATTCCACTTTTTTCCTACGTACCCAAGATGAGCAAGTTCTTTAGAGAAAACAAGGACTCCTTAAGTTTTCCAGCACTCACGTCTTTTCACCTTTGATCAGACACGGACTTCTCTGGACTTTTCGAGGTAGTTATTTATTTCCAAATACGTGGCAATTTTCTGAAATTCCAAATCAAGAACAAAACTAAAAAACAACAGGAAATAAAGGAAAAAATTCAGTTTTCACTATCCTTACATTTAGCCCAACGTTTTACATATATGTATGAAAGAGTTTTCACTTAAAATCTCATCTCAGAGTTTCAAGCTTTTAATCTGCAAAGCCAATCCTAGATGATTCAAATCTGAATTCTGCATATGAATGGTTTGTTTCACATTCCCAACACTCCACATTCCAAAGGGATGTAAAAGCTGATCTGGAGGGGAAAAAAAATCTAAACAAAATCTAAACGCAAAAATAAACCAATCCACGTTATACCTTTGTTAAACTGTTGGTGTTTGCCAGTAATTCTGCAAATAGTGAACTTTTGATATGTCTTTGAGATATTCTTTACCAATACAATTCTTTTGTAGAAAGTAGATAGAAAGGGCTGGCCTGTGGCCGCGTGCTTGTCCAGAGGTTCTTTTAAGATCATCAGGAAGCCTTGCTTAGCTCCATGCAGAAGACAAGGCTCCCATTTGTGTCTAAGTGAGAACATCTGTGCCGGAGACAGGACCCAGCTAACCCACAGGTGCTGTCCAATCTGTCATTGGCGAGGAAGGGGTATCCGGTGCGATTGCTCCATTTTCAGATGCTGCTGTGTCCTTTATGGGAAGTTGTTCCCAGAGGTCAAAGTGAGGGAATCGGCTCCTACGAAAATCAATCTTCCGGTTAATTCTCAAACACGGCACCTTAGCATGCCTTCACCAGCCAGCTCCAGACAGTCGTGGTTTCAGGATAGCTTATTTGGCTATCAGAAAATATGGTTAGGCCATTTGTACTGATAGAGCAGGCATCAGGCCAGTTGAAACATTCTTACACAACCCGGCCACTCCAGATGATTTGTGCGTCTTGGAACCAGGCACAGTGAGCAGCTTAAGATCCTTGGAGCTGAGACATGAAAACAAAGGAGCTGCTGGTCTCTCAGTGGCTTCCTGACCTCAGAGATCTGTGTGGTTTCCATGATTATAAATTATCTTTTTTAGAGAAGTTGAGTTTTAAGTCTAGAGAAATTATTCTGAGCAATAGGAATAGTGACTAAATCGACGCAGCGAAATGTCAATTGTTTGCTCCAGTTTTGTTCCTTCTCAGATTTTGTTGTTATGGTTATTTTTTTCATCTACAAGTTACTTTTTTTTTTTTTTTTGTCTTGGCAAAAATGAACTGCAGACTGTAGAATATCAAGGAAGTGAGATGGGCGTCCTCCAGCTGCACTGCTGTGAAGGGCCCCATGAGAGGCCTATCTGGGCAGTGCAAAGTTCACTCTCCGGGGGTGAGGCCTTGCTGAAAGAACCCATTCTGCTCTGGCCGATAAGGACGTGTGTTTCCTGTTTCTCTCCAAAGACAAGAAACTTAAAGTGAAATTTTGGCCAGCCTCAGAGAGCCATGACACTTGAGACTTAGGACTTGCTTTTTGAAAAGCTACCCTGGAGATCCAGAGCCCTACTTTGGCTTCTCCAGTCTTGGGTGGAGAAAGGAAAAAAGATTGCTGGTCCCTATTCTCTCTCCCTCACATCAGACTGAAGGACCCCGAGGGATTATCCACACTGGGAAACGTTACTTTGTGCCCCTAACCCCAGATTCTTATGTTACCATTTTCATAGTAATATACTTTACCACAAAGCTAAATCATAACTAAATATAATCTATTTTTCTTATAATGGGCATGTATCATTTTGTTTTGTATGCCCGGCTTCATGAAATCTCCCTTCTATGTGTAAGAAATTCGTGGCTTTGTGAGCTTTAGTGGGAGGGAGAGAGCTTCTTTCATAAAAAGAACTGGAAAGTTGCTTCCTCGGTGTACCTTGAAGTAAGGGCACAGGCACGTGTCCTAACGTTTTGCCAATAGGATGCTCTCTTGGGACTTGATGATTTGGGACTTGGTGATACAAAGATCTACCCCTTGGGCTCGGGTGGCAAGAGCTCCAGTCAGCGTCTGGCATGGTGAGCAGCAGCTGTACCAGCCTCAAGGTTTGTGCCTGGAAAGGGTGTGTCGGTGTCTATATAAGACCAATTCTGCACGGCTTCATCCTGAGCAACACAGTGCTGAGCTCAGGTCCTAAGCTAAAGCCTCCAATCCAGTTATCTGTCCCACTTGCGAGTAAATTGTATTTCCACTTTTGTAAACCAAACAACTGACTTCTGTTGCTTACAGTTAAAAACCCTTGACTGATGCACTTTCTTAACCTTAATTTGAAATCCCCTCTCCTGCTCCTCTCTTCCCTTCTGTCCTCTCCTGCCATCCTCCCCTGTCCTTTGCTCCCTCTCCCCTTCCTCTCTCCCTCTTCCCCTCCCCTTCCCCATCTCCCTTCCCTCTCCTGCCCTCCTCTTCCTCCTCCTTCTCTCTCCTCACCTCTCTTCTTCTCCTCTGTCTCTCACTTTCTCTCCCCATCCTCTTCCTCCTCCTCCTTCTTCTATTTCCCCTTCTCTCTCCTGCCCACATATTTTCTCTCACCCTCCCTCATTATCGTAGCTCTTTGCCTTATTGACACCACTATCTTAAAAAGTGACAGAAAGGAAAACCCCCATTGTGCAGGTGATAAAACTGAGACCTACATATCTGAATAAATTATTCCAAATGGTCAAAATGTAGGGTGATTTCCCCATAATCTAATGCTCCTAGCACTGTGCCATCAGGTTACCTAAGCAGCATACTTGATATGAAAATGAATGAAGCATACTTGTTGATATCATATCAAAGATATAAGGGGATAAGAAGAAACATTTAGTAAAAGAAAATTTACAACATAGCATCTATTTTTATATTCTTCCATTGTCTTGAAATAGAGAATAGTAGATGGATGTTTATTTGCATTATTTGGTCATGTGG